>NW_027111265.1:354209-354758 GCF_000696795.3 Halyomorpha halys | reverse complement strand
TATAATATATTAATTATATTAATTATTTCAATTATTGTTATAGAAAGGAGATTTACATAATCGTTCATGTTCTACAATCTAAGATGTCGATGAAGGTCTGCCTCTCATGATTTCACATAGCCTTGATGTTTTTCCTTGGCTTAACAGTACCTTTCTTATTCAATTATAATAAAAAAATTGATAAATCATCAATTAATCCTTGTGCAGCAGAACTCTGATATTATTTGTGCCGATTCACAACTTAGCAGAAATAAATTGGAATAGTTAGAACTTAGTACACAATATTATTCAGCTATGATATTTATTTTTAGAGAATCGTTAACAAACTTCTACTCACACTATAATCCATGGTTCATAAAGTGTCCAATATGAAACATATAATTTTTTAACTATTATCCATATTGAATGTTAACCATAAAAAGAAATTTAAATCAATTCAAAAAACCAACTTGCAACATTTAGTTTTTTCTGTCTAAATTGTAAATAAATAAACATTAAATTCTATTTATCTCAAAAGAATTGTATCGCACTCTGTTCAGAAAATAGATT
>NW_027111265.1:351625-353208 GCF_000696795.3 Halyomorpha halys | reverse complement strand
TATTTTTTTTATTAATTTTTTTTAAATTTTAATTTCAAGCAATTCTGTTTTATATATTTATAAATTTTAGCAACGTTTCAGCCTTTTTTTTTTAACTTTGGCTACTTTCAATTTTTTTTCTTACTTCCTCACCCCAGTCATCTTATTAAAATTCGTTTATATTGTAAATACAACTCTGTGGAAGTATTATTTGATTGAGCTCTTAATCTATAACATATCAATTAATATTGCACTTAAAATTCATATATTATAAACATAAATTACTTTAAAAAATTATGTAAACTGATATGTTGGTTGTTTATTTTATTTTTTTTTATTTCAGGCATAATTAATTTCTACTGATATAATTTTTAAACTAATTTGGAAATAAATTCTAATAAATTTTTTACCTTGTTTTTAAAATGCAGTTATGTCTGTGGGTTGTCAAATTTATTTTTATTTTTTCCATTTCTTGAATATGGTGTAGTATGAATATGAGCTTAGTGGTTGTTTTTTCTTGATTTTATTGATTAGTATGTAATAATAATAAAATAATCTCACTAAAAAAGAACCACAATAAAGTTATTTATAATAAACATAATCAACAAAATTACTATCATAAATCATGTATATAGTAATTTTATCTTGTAGTACACTTCACAATATTGCGCTAGCGAGCTTAATCTGTACTATTTATAATATTTTAATACGGTAGTTATCGCAGGCTTTAACATAGCTTACTCAAACATTACTCTTAGATGAATTCTATTTATAGTCAGAAAAACTGTTTTATCTTTTAGTAATATACAGAATATTTATATGGGTTACTAAAAGCTTAGTTTGAGATCTAAATCTTATAATAATAAACAATGAGCTCATAACTGCATAACCGAGTAATATGATTTGAGAATCTTGAAATGTTGGCGGCTTTGACCATCAAGACTCTTGAGAGACAAGACCGGTTCACACCCTGACAAACACACAACACGGTCATCAGGGCTCATTAAAGTCTGATTTAGTAGCCCTAAGTGGTCCGAAATGGCTTTACAAGTCTTCGACATCCTCGCATACATCAGCCTTAATACCAAGCAATAACGATCGACGAGCTGGTATTAGTCGTGGGCGAAAGAACTATGGCTACATCTAGGCTTGATGTGGTCAGCTACTCAGGCATACAAGCAACTAAGACATGCAAAATCAAGCTTATCCTTAAAGTCCTTAAAGTAGTACTGCTTGAAAAATAACTTAATTAAAGATTATAAACGCTTGTAATTGCTTCTGATGATGGATTTCTTGTGTTCTGAATACTCCAATTATGAGATAGAATAATTGTATAAACAGATATGATAAATAGATAATAAATCTTAAATCTACAACAGCATAAAATTATTTATGTAATCTACAATCGGTGGGTTTTCGTTTGATTTTGCAGCCAGAATCCCCCGTGTCAAATGCAATGAATTTTGGCAACGGTATTCCAAATACCTTCAATGGGGGTATTCATGATCTTTAGTTTAACATGTTAAAGAAAGTAAATCATAACCTAGCCTACTCATCTTTCTTTTCTCAGTCCGCCGGTGTTCCTCAAGGTAGTATCTTAGGTC
>NW_027111265.1:333101-350540 GCF_000696795.3 Halyomorpha halys | reverse complement strand
TTTATTTGTTGTTGTATTAGGTTACTTGCTCGTATTTTTTGTTTTGATTGTGTTAGTATTGTTTTGGATAATTTTATAACTAATAAAGCAATGTATGACAATAATAATAACAATAATAATGAATCAAAACATGGAAGTAAACAATGACATGAAGTTTTAGAAGGGAAGGTTATAAAACAAGTTGCTCAGAAAATCCGCTAGGAGTTCTTATTTAACGGCTGCTCACAATACTATATCTGTAACATTTAACATGGTCAAATATTTTACATTTAACACAACATCATGAATACCCCTAATATAAGTCTTTACAGAAAACAGCCACGTGGCCACAGCCTCTGTGAACTCATTCCACATATCCTTATCTTCTTGATCTCTTTGGCAGGATGAAAGAGACTAATTTTGACTTCAGAAAATCGAGGAATTCTCCCCCTCCCCGTGTTCTTATCGATCAATCGATCTCAACATTTTACTGATATAAATATTTGACCAATGAAACTCATAAATAAAACTAGAAAAATAATTACCCTTCAATATGATTTTGATTATTTATTCATTTTATCTTTCTTTTATTTCTCTTTTAGGGACACCTACTACTACAATACATTCTAATACAATTTCAGCTGTTTGTTTTTTTATTAAATGAGTTTTTTTATATAAATAAAATATAAATAATTGAAGCTATATACTATAGAGTTCTTTGTTTAGATGAGCAGTATGAAAAATTTTAAACGGTTTCTAGCAAGCTCGGTTTCTCCAACACCTAGTATAGAGGTAGCTTCAATTTTTTAAGCTTCACACTTTAATTTTTTAATTATGAAACTTTTGGAGTGGAAACCTCTTCATTGCCGGTCCTTCAATTATGATTATTTTTATAGTAATAATAATGAATTTTTTTTTTATTTATTTGAAATTCACAACTGTACACAAAAATTCAAAAAATAAATTTGATTAATGTTACAGAACACTTGATAACCTTGGGAAGGTACATCAATCATTGATTGAAAGTAGGAGAATCCGTGACCATCTTCTTTTCAGACACCAAGGAGGATTGTAAGTTATTTTTAAGGATTAGTGATTAAAAGCTAACGGGTTAGGAGTGGTAAGGAGTTTGGAATGAAAGGACGTAGGTCTATTTCGGGCCAAATCAGCAATATAAAGGATGTTGAGGTCTTTATGGATGAGTTTATTTGCGACGTGATGAGCAATGTATCATCAAGAATTTTACGGAGAATTTTGGATTGTAAGAATTGGATACCGAAGGAATTTGATGGAACTCAATTCCGTATGTCCAAATTTGTCTGATATACATAGTTTTTAATAGTTTTTTATGTGGTAAATGGGAAGTTTAGATCGTTTGTCTAGTAGGTGTTGTACTAATCGAAATCTACGAGCAGTTTCTTGCAATTATGAATTTATATTTCAAACTTTATTTTAGATGTAACTTAAGAACACAACTTGAAAGTAGTGGTTTTTGATTTTGTCCGCTACGGACTATTTCGACTTTTTATTTTAATTTACGGAAGAGTTAATTCCTAATCATATCATTCCTATTTGCATATATGAAAAAAAAAAAAATAGAAATGAAATGTATATATACAATATTCCTATTTGTTTGGTTTTTGTTCATTTTTTGAGACGCAGAATCTATGAGTAGTTGCCTATATTGAAATTGAGATTCACAGTCAACACATTGTCTTTTTTTTTTTTTTTACCTTAAAGTTCAGCGTGGGATATTATTAAAACTTGGGAGAAATATGACTAAAACACTTCGGATACAGCAAATACCAACAAAAAAGATATTCTTTTCGGCTAGCGCCCTCACTCATCTTCTACTGGCTTTTAATACCAATGACGCGGTTGAAAGAGAAGCGCCGGGATCTTCCGTAGTCCTGCCCTTTCCTGCAGGAAGTAGAGCTCGATTTCGGAATCCCAAGACTGAATGTAAATAGGAGTGATTGTGTTGAAGATATTATTTTACTTCAAGTTTTTTTTTTTTATTTATTTATTGTGTTCTCTGTCTTTCTTCTATTTTTTTATTATTTTTTTCATTTAAATCATTTATTTGTAAATATGGAGTGAATGAGCTCCTTGATCCATATTACCATTGTCTAAAATATGACAGAATGTGATATTATAAAAAAAAAAAAAACAACGAAACAAAAAACCAATAATAATAAACCAACCAAGTAAACATAAAAATACTAAGAAAAAAGGTTACCTTTCAGTGTTTTTCATATACGCCACTGAGAGAGCTGATCGCCCGTCATCTACACAAATACTCATAATACAAGAGCCAAAGAAGAGTAAAAAGGCAGTTATCTCGCCCCAATTTTTGATTACTTTGATAAAAACTATGTGTAATTACTAGGAAAAATTGATGAGTCTGCCAAGTATAGGTAGAGGGAATAAAAAATGGCGGCTGTTTGAAAACGATAAAAAAATTAAATTTTTCATTCCGAGCTCTATGTCTTAAAATGTAGGAACAGCACAAGAAAACTCAAGAGAACGTCATTTAAAGATGAGCAAATTTGCTAAAATAAGAGCCCTAAAAGAGTTATTTACGTTAAATAGTTCTCGAGATATAGCTTTCTAAAAAGCAACATTTCATAAAAATGTTGTATGGGACGTACTGAAAGATGGGTAGTTAGTGAATTTATTTTGAAAAATCTATATCTCTAAAACCATTTGACGTACAGATGTCTATTAGCACTCAAATTAAAGCTAGTTTAATGAGCTATAAAGTAGTTTATAATGTCTATCGTCGCAGGAGGAATAGTTTTCATGAAATTTGGTAGTATAAATTGATTTATAGTTGTTCGGACAAATTTTTATTTTCCAAATTTATATTCTTATTTGAATATCATAAAAACTACTACCCCTACGAAGATAATTGTCATAGACTACTTTATAAGTTAAATTTCCTTTGTTTTGAGTGTTGGCAGACATATATGCGTCTTATGGATCTAGAGATATATTTTTTCTAAAATCCAATATTTTATACGGTCAACTAGAAATTAACATTTTATGAGTTTATTTTGTCAAATATCATAAAAACTACTAGTCCTACAAAGATAAACATAATTAACTATTTTATAGCAAATTTAACTAGCTTTAATTTGAGCGCTGGCAGACGTCTGTACGTCAAATGGTTTCTGAAATGAAGTTTTTCATATATCAAACTTCTTGTCCAAACAATAAATCAATTTATTTTAGCATATATCATGAAAACTACTACTCCTACGACGATAAACGTCATAAACTACTTCATAGCCCATTAAACTAGCATTAATTTGAATGCTAATAGACATCTGTACGTTACATAGTTCCTGAGATATAGATTTCTCAAAATAAATTAACTAACTACTAATCTTTCAGTAGATTTTTAAGAAATTTTGCTTTTTAAAAAGCTATATCTCAGGAACTATTGGACGTGAAAAGCTCTTTTAAGGTTAATATTTCAGCAAATTTACTTTTCTTTAAATAATGTGCTCTTAGGTTTTCTAGTGTTGTTGGTATTTTTTAAGATATAGAGCTCCGAATTAAAAATTAGTGTTTTTTATGGTTTTGAGACAGCCTCAATTTTTTATTCCCCCTGCCTATACTAGACTCATCAATTTTGACTACTAATTATACATAGTTTTCATTAAGGTAATAAAAAATTGGGGTGAGATAACTGCTTTTTTTTTCTTCCCTGCTCTTGTACTATCAAAGACTATTTCAATTCCATCCGTTTTGTTGAGAGTTTCAGAAAATGTTTCATTCTGCTTCAGTGCTTTAAAGTGCTTCAGTGCATTCATCTGCTAAATCATATGAAGTATAATGTATGTTCGATGACAAAATCCATTGGGTTAATGACATATATTTTAAAATAGGAAAACCAGAGTTAGATATATTAATAATGGTTATAAAACAAATGTTTCTCTAATTTATATATGTGAAACTAGTCATGACATTTTTAACATGTTTATAAAGGAATAAGTAATAAACTATATTATATAACATTATAAATTAATTAAAATCTATTTCAAAATTATTCACTCAAGGCATAAAGTTGTTTTCAATGATCTCAGAAATATTAGTAGAAAAAGATTTTTCATTAAAACTCCTTAAAAAATTAAACAAATTACTAAGGTCCAATACATAACTTATTATAATTATCAATGTTAAAAATCCATTCACATTCCAAACCGTAGCCTATTTTCTCCAAAGTAAAAGTTTAGTGAAGAATGTAAGAAAGAGGAGAGAAGAATTAATAGTGAGGCCAGAAGGGCTGGTATCAGAGTTATGCTCTATGTAATTTGTCCTTAATGGTAGGAGACTCCAATAGCCAGTTCTTATCCCACGTCCGGTTTGTCCAGTCCTAGTACACCCATCCCGCTTGCTCTTCCTCCGATTGTATAGACGTATCCAAACGTTTGCAACTTGCAACTAATCCAAAATGCCAAAACATGCCTAAAAAAACAAAGAACAAGCGTAGGTATCAGTATGGTGGACGCAGGTCATGTGTAAGCTATCACCTTCGATTTTAATGATAATGAAACTTGTATATTGGCAAAGAAGATGATATGTGATACAAATTCATTGGAAATTGTATCAGATAACTACAAATTCCATTTTCATTCTAGTATTTTTATTACATACTTCTCAATTTCATTACCCCGATACACATTTTTTTTTATCGACGTTAGATGTGTCACATAGCCTACTCCTAGTATGGACGATGCTATAAGGGAATTACACAACCAATTTTTAAATCATATGTCTCAAATTACTCAGTAATATTGTGTGAGTGTTTTGAAACAATTAGAACTTAAAATAAAGAAAAAATATTGTATTATATTCTGTAACCTGCCAGGGCCCGTCATTATAATTAACTGCATTTTGTATTGATATGTATTCATGTTTTGACTGGGGTACCTTGTAGAGGTCGTTAACATATTGACTATATTGGGTATATTGTTGCAATAATATTGGTATTTAGCTGTATCTGCATGTATAGTGTAACCAAGATGAGTTTGCATGTAAGTAAAGGGAGGAGGGAGTTGTACGGTCGCAAACATTTTTCCGCCAACTCCCCACTCCTCTCTCCACTAGGTCTGTTCCAACAACCACTTATAACTTTTCCATGCGTAGTACGTGTTTTCCCTCCCAAATCCTGTACTACGCATGCTCCGTACAGTTCTGGATAGTCAGAAGTTATTGTTGGAACAGACCTACTCAGTTGACTGTCCTAACTTTTCCTTTCCTCTCCTCGACCAACTTCCGCAACATTACAAATATAAATTTCTCGTATCAGTTTTTCAAAACTAGTTTTCATGATTATCGCATTTACGATTAGAGGGCAATTCTTTTGTTTTTTTAAGTCTTCAAATGACGTTATTTTTTTTTTATTAATTTTAATTTCCTCTTTTACTAAGAAGCATTATTCTTATCTATTTATTTTATCTTATTTTAGTTATATCAACCGTGTAAGGTCCACCAGGCCGATCTGGTATAAAATAAAAAAATAAATATTTATATCGCAAGATTATAAGTTTACCATGTCAAGTAAACCGGGTAGAGGAAAAAATATTCACTCTCAAACTAAAAACGTAATTATGAAGGTATTTTAAATTTATTTCCTCTGACATGAAAAACCATAAATTACTGCATTTCTCATAAGTAATTCTCACTAGGACCAAACATACTGCATTTTAAAACATTAAAATTAAGAAAATAGTTTCACTATTTATACATATCACTATAGTTACAACAAATTTAAACTTTAAAAGATATAATTTTTTTTCTGAACACAACTAAATTTTAAAAAATGAATTTAATAAAAGTCAGAACATGGTTGTCAATATATTTATTTACAAAGTAAAACAAAAATCGATAAGAGACGTCCTAGTCAAAGATAAAGGAAAACCTAATGAAACTAGTAACTTAGTATAGCAGCTAATTAGTAACATATTAGTAAATTAGAAGACTCTTTTGAATGAATTCTAAATACCTATCTCGTTCCCTGTAGGAGGGGTTTGTTATCGTGTGGATGGGAGAAGGCGCTAGGGTGGGGGTGCGTGAGTTCCCTCCCCTACAGGCAAACTTATCTTGGATTGACTATACCTCCTTATAATGATCAATAATGTAATGTTGGCTTATAATATTGACTTTATGTTGCAATATAATTTAGTCAGCGATAGTTATTTTTACCAACATATGATGATTCGTAACGATCTTAGAGTTTTATAGCCATAGTTTTGACATAAACTTGACACTAAATGTTTAAGGAATGTAATAAGTGTATTGTTAGGATTATGATATTCTATATAACGATATACTAAGGTTAATAATATTTACTTTACTATTATAATATACTAATATTGGTGGAGAGGATGGCAAAAGATCTTGTATTAAAAATGTATAAGTTATATAAGTATGTAGTGTTATATGTATAACTAACACTTAAAAATAAAATGTAGAAAGTTTTTCCTTTACCACGCCTAATTGACAGTTGTTCTGTGAACAAAGTCATCAGGAATTCTTAATAATGTTTTATAATTTTATCTCATTTTTTATTGCTTCAGGTAGATTGCTATCCTCAAGTTACACTTGCTCAACAAAAAAAGGAAACTTAGAAAATCTTAATCAATCTTTGTCATAGGAGATTAGACATTATTGGGGCAGAGCATCATTTGGACATAATATAAACAAATTAAATGAAAAGAAAAATAATTTTATTGTTTGATATCAATATGAACATGACTCTGGACAATTATAAATATACAATTAGTAGTGTACGAATTAAAATGACAAAAGAGGTTTCAATTAGTCTTTCCAACATTACTTCAAATCATGAACTGATTAAGAAAGCACATTTTTCGTAATCTATGTCATCAAATTTTTTTTTTTAAATATTTATTTATTGCTATTTACAACTGTATATTATAATAGATTTAGTAAATCTGATCTAACATTTTTTATATTAAAAATCATTTTACTTAAAAACCTAACTTTTAAATTAACGTCTTTATTAATTTACATGTAATAGTTTAATATAATAATATGCGAAAATGAGGTTTAATATAAAATAAAAATCTTTGAAATACATTCAAACTAAAATATTTTAGTTATATTAGAATCGCGTTGGAGATATATTTGTTAATATATCCTCTTATTAATATATCTTCTTCCTTTTTTTATTGAAAATGCTTGTGTTAAATATTAATCCACTAATACACTTACACCCATATATAAAACCCCAATAGATCTAAACATAATCAGTAAGATTAACGAAACATAAACTTTTTGAAGTCCATATTTTTAAAAGTGACAATTTATGTTCTGGAGATGAATAATATGGTAATTTAAAATTTTATAAATTATTAATTATCAATCTGAATAAATATTCTTAGAACCTAATTAAACACAATTTTTTTTTTTTTTTTATTATTTATTTATTGTAATTTACAACTGTACAAAATAATACAACAGGTAAATATGTAGTATGTTTCATATACACTTGAAAATCTTGGGAAGGAACCACCCATTGGTGGTACTTCAAACATTAATTTAAATTAGAAGGTCCCGTGGCCATCTTATTTTTAGACGCCTCGGAGGATTATCAGGGATTGTTAAGGATGAAAGATTAAGAATTAATGGGTTAGGATGGTTAAGGAGTTTGGAATGAAAAGACGCATATCTGTTTTGGGTCAAATCTGCAACGAATGTGATGTTAAGGTCTTTGTGAATGAGTTTATCTGTGACGTAATAAGGTGAATCAAGGATTTTACGTAGGATTTTGGATTGTAACGATTGGATGCGGGAGGAATTTGATTGTTTGGTGGAGCCCCACAGCTCAATTCCATATATCCAAATTGTCATCAAATTTAAAAACAGTAGTTAAATAGACTTGTAAAATTTTCAAACTTAACATAACTACACACTGTTCACACTTCTGAATTGGTTGGTATGATCGGAGACAAGAGACGTTACGGTAGCACCAAAGTATTGATACTACATTCGATACGATACTTTAACTGAAGTGTCTATGTCCGATGCACATTCATCCAAATTCTGGGCTATGGCAATCAATAAAATCCCATAATACTAAAAACGTTAAAATTAAAGATAATTTAATTTAAAAATAAAATACCCTGCTGAAATACCCCTATCTTATACTCATGTTTCTTCTTAGAGACAGGATGTTTTTGCATATCTCCTTAAACTCATTAATGGATTGTTAGTGATATCTATAAAAAATAACAAATTTTGGTATAGTAGCCTTTATTTCAGATGGGTTCTTTCAGCACCATAGTGTGAATGCAAAGATTTATTTCTTGGGGCCACCGGGAAATAATTTTGGACTGATCCACAAACCACTGGTGGGAATCGAACCCACAACCAACTAGACCAAGCACTCTGGGACCCATTGGTACTCTAAATTAATAAATAAATAATCTACCATAGCCAGATAGTGTCATTACTCATTACGTAATCAATTACTCCGATTACATTTTAATTATCTAATCATATGATAGTATGCTTCTTTTTTTATTTCTATATCTTACATGATTTACATACATTGTATTCTATCATATCTATCTCTATCACACATTTTTTTTCTTGTAACTCCTACTTTTCGGCCATCCGGTCATTCTCAAGGCTCTATTAATTAAGAAATTTAATTACATTCTAATTATTATAAATTACTTTTAAAAGTATTTAGAAACATAAATTTCCTACTTTATTTACAATATTACAGCTAACATTTGTTACCAAACTGTTGCAGGCTAATATGCCTTTGTCAAATTGTTATTGAAATCAATAACCTTTAAAGCATTATTAATTAATTAATAATAAATTATTTTTTATCATGATATGTTAAATTACCTATTATTATCACAATTTCACTTATTCAGTTTACATAGTCAATTATAATCCAACACTTTATCAACAATAGGTACATTTTCTGACCTACCTTACAACTCAGGTTTGGCATATTTTCATTATATTTCCATTTTTTAAAATTTATTTATCCATATTAGTATTAAAAAAACCTACCAAATTTAATTACTTATTAATAGATCCTTGAGAATGGCTGGAATGGCCGAAACGTAGGAGTTACACGGATGGCCTTTTTTTTGTGTGTGTGTGTGTGTGTTATGATCTCCTCTTGTGAGATTGTGCCATGTCGTACATCGACCAACCTACTCGCTATAATTGTCTGTTTAAAAAGTCAGATAAGAAAGGCTACCACGAAGGCCGGGAGTGGAGGAGGGTTTCACGCCGTTTTTCAATTTCAGGCGCATTTTAAAAATTTCTTCATTTAACTATCTTAAAATCTCCTCTTTCCGTTTTAAGCTAATATTTCAAAATTGATATAGGGCCGTCGCTCCCTGGGGGTCTTATATTTATATAAAATGTTTATTTATCATAAAGGATGGTAATTTATGTTATCATATTATTTTTCTTAATTTGTTTGTGGGTATATTATATGTTAAAGAACTGACCTAAAAACTGTTAAATAATTTCTTCTTCTCCTTATTAATCCTTCCTCTTCTATTGCAGAATATTGTGAGAAGCTTGCTTACTGTTAAATAATTTATTCATATATAACGGTATATTGTTGTTATTCAACAGTAAGATTATTGTATTATTAATTTGCATTTAAATCCCTATTAACCCTAAACCAAAACCTACACTAGAGACTTAGCAAATCTAAACGCCACAACAAACATTTGGATTCCAGGATTCAAGAGCGGGCAAACTCTGCCAGGGCCAGGAAGGGCCCTGATTACCATCACTAATTGCCCAGATTACCTCCAATATTCCTCCGAAATCCCAGAACATCCCTGATGGATGAGCCTTGGTCTACATTATAATTATTGAGGATTATAATCCCTTGAAGAGTTTCCCGATGTTGGGGGTTCACCAACCCGGAGAGACTACTCTATCATTACCTCGGGACGTTTAATGGGAGCAGGTAGGTATCGCAAATTGCTTGTAAATGGCTGTTCCTGAATTAGGGGTAATCGGCTACCGTACTCCTAGATTCACTGATTTCGGGAACGCTGTACTCTTGGATATGAGGATTCTATACGGATTCTCTCGGTGCGGAACCCATAAAGTTCCTGTACACAAATGGAACAAATTCGGATTAGTTCTGCGTCTACTCCTAATAATTATACGAAATAGTGGTAGCTTTCCCATGGGATTTATCAAGAAATGCCTTCTACTACTATTACCTAATTATACACCCATTGCTTCCAATAATAGAAAATAAGCACTATGGAGAAGGTTAGACAAGAGTAAACAGTTTCGAAAAATGAATAGAGATTTATAACATCAAAGCGCCAATGAAATATTTCTTGGGTTAGAATTAAATGGTAAAATAACCAATATAAATTTTGTTCCTGCCAAGAATGATCAGTTTAATAAAACATAACCATGGGAAATATCGGGCGATCTCGATTTTTCCTGTTCGAAGGGCATTACTCAATTTTTTTTTTCTTTTTGTTACTCATTAAAATATTTTATATTTTGTATTTATCCAATGTTTGTAATTTCTAGCAATGAATTATTTTTTTTTTTCGGAAAAATCAATTCTATTAGGTGGCCTCTCCTGTTAAATATGATATTTCTGTTTCATACGACTTTTTTGGTTTTGACCTAAATTTTTCACAAACACACACAGAACATTTTGCGAGACTGGGTCCTATGGACTTGGAGGACCTGAAAATATATTTCCGTCGAAAACTCGAATTCGAAATTCCACACGATCGCAATATTTTCCCTTAATATATATTTAAGTAAAAATAAAAATAAAATGGTTATTTTGTTCAAAAATTCCATTAAAATATCGATGATTGGTTTTTTTAATATACAATTACCATTGAAATAGCATTAGAAGATAAAAGAAATAAATAAAATAGATAAAAAATATAATCAATAAAAAGAAATAAATAGAACTAAAATTTTTATTCAATGTAAACTTAGATCAAATTAAGTATTTGAAATATATTTGAATGGATTTGTAATTATTTTATATTGATTTGATATTATTATTGTGATAAAACTAGGAAAATTGAAAAAAAAAACAGCGAATAACCAAAAACATATGTGGTCCTGTATTTCACAGGACACGTTTACTGCTATGCATCTGAAATCATAAATTAAAGCAACAGTACTAACATTTGAAAAAAATAATAATTTTAAATATCTTTAAGAGAATAATCAGTTATGAAAAATTTCAGAATTTGACAAAAAATTCGAAGGTTTCACTTGAAATTGTACAACTTACAACCAAATAATAAATAAATCAATTGAAGAATCGATAATAATAAATAAATATATTGTTTTTGGTAGGAATTAATTTACTTATTTTTTACTAGATAAGTAAAAGTATAAGAAATCTGATGAAAACTCTTTCTAACTAAAGAAAATAAAACGTGAAAGAGGCAGCTGTAATTAAGTTATTTTAATATGAAGTAACATAGCCAAATTTAAATTTATATAAAAATGATTAATAAATTATTTTGACATAGGAAAATTTCTTGTTACAACAAATAAAAAAAAAATTAATGGAAAAGAGGTAAGATTCAGAATCCAACAAAACTTTTACTTGGTATTTAACTTCTAAGCTTTGTATGAATATCAACTCCATAAAACATGGGCATAAAACAGTTATCACTTCAACTAAGAATTTAAGACTTGAATCATTGCATTAATAAAAAATGTTTTGTTCAGTTAAATAACCGGTTAGATCAATAAAACACGTTTTATGGGTAACATGCGTTGCTTTCCAGAAATTTTGGCAACTCTGAAACATTGTTGATGTGCCAGAGATCCTATCACGCAATGACTTGTTCGTATTTTATTTTGCGATCTTATCAAATGTCAAGAATTTAAGATCCTATCTGATTTCAATTAACTTCGAAATCAAGGTACCAGAATATTTTTTCTCTTTAATCCCACTTATTGGGAAGGGATTGACGATGCAAAGGTTTTATTCATTTAACACAAAATTTTTTTAATAGTACCATGTAGGGAAACAATTCATATTCCTAACTCTCTAAAGTCTATGTTATTTTGTTTTGTTTTTACGGAGGGGGTGTTGGTTTCGTGTTTGAAATTAAATATTGCATCTTAGCTAAGAAAAAGTTATGGTATAATTATTCCTCGAATGTGTACCATAAATTTAGAATTCGATCAAGATATACGTCAGTAAACTGTAAACCAAAAACAAAAATTTTTAATTTTGCCAAACACGCAAGTGTAGAAGTGATAAAACATAGATAAAAGAAAAATAAATTTGACAATCTACAGACATCTCTGGAGATTAAAATTAAGGTTTACCTTAATATAATTCAAATCATTAAAATTTGTTTACTTATTAGTTTAAATAATAAATTTCGACTAAAATAAGAAAAAAAAAATCCAACATATTGGTTTATATATTTTCTAAAAATTATTGTATGTACCAAAGAACTTTAATAATATGGAAGAAATGAGGAAAATAGTTGGATAATAACCACAGTTAAAAAAAAGGCAGAAACGTCACTAAAATATAGACTTGTATGTATAAAATTGTTCGTACATAAAATTATATTTATACAGTATTATAATGTTTTATTCTGATTGATTATTAATAATTTAATTTTCTAATTAATACAAGTCTAAGGACCACTAGAAATCCATTTCCATGTTATGATGTGATTGAAACTAACGTTTTTGAAATTTCTTGTAGATTCATGTTTTATAGGCTGGGTTTAAGACATCGGGTTTCTGTACTAACAGCACACTTCTCAGAGCTTAATAAGACATTAATGGCCGAATACAGCGTTCCTCACTTCCTCATAAAGAAAAACATAACATCCCATAATTTCATAAAACCACTTTGGTAATATTAATAATCAGGGGTATCAGAACAAAAATAAAAACATACGAGATAAAAAAAAATGTACATGGTTTAATTAAAATTAAATTAATAAATTTTGAATAATTTACAGATTTTTTTTCCTCTGTTATGGAAAAGTTTATTCTGTGAAATTACTTTAATTCTTAAAATAAAAAAAAGAAGATATTTCCTGAAATTACATTATCCACGTTTCTGAATAATTGCATCACCCAAACACTCCTCAATTTCGAATACAGTCCGGAATTTTTTTACGACTACATATTTTTTTTTCTTTTGTTGCAGTAACGAATTTATTCGATGGATCTGATTTTCGTGAAACATTCTTTTTTTATTTCTCTTATTTAAAATGTTTTGTCGAAATCGTTTTGTACAAAAAAATAAGTAAAATTCCAATTAAGGCTGTTGGAAGATTCAGCCATTTTTTTTTTTTTAAATCTATCGTTAAAATTTTATTCATTGTCTTTCAAGAATTTGATATATGATAGAACCCACTGTAACTAGTGAAATTAAATAAACATGAAGTACTTAATATTAAAAAAAAAAAAGAAAATTACTATTTGTTTTGTGTAAGTAGAACTTGAACTTAATCGTAACTAACATCTTGGTGACACTTTCTGAATTGGTTACAACCAATTATGACTTAACCATATTTAATATATACCACCTCTAACTTAGCTTTTGTCACATATATTATTAATAGTTAATATACATTATTAATACTTTAAAGCTTAAATCAGATTTACTAAATGTATTATAATGTACAGTTGTAAATAGCAATAAATAAATATTAAAAAAAAATACTTTATAGAAAATAAGATCAACTAATATTTAACCTTTAACTTTTCGATACTACACAATAGTATTGATAAGTCAAGCGCTATACTAAAGAATTGAAGGTAAGTATAAAGTTATTATACTTCATAATAATTAGAGAGAGGAAGAAATGCTTCATCAACAAGAATTTCAGAACAATATCTCAAAAGAAGGGTATACCAATACAAATATAGTTGTACCTCTATAATAAAGAACCCCACGAGAACTGACCAAACTGCTCTCATCTCACATTTTAGACAGACAGAACATGAATTCAAATTAGATGTACCAAAAATCATATATCCAAAACTTTAAGCGAAATTTGAAAGAAATGACTACTATAAAAAAATATATAAGAATTGGGCTATCAAACAGAAATCGCATGTCTAAAATTTAAATTCATGTTACTCTAACAATACACCAACATAAGTAACAAAACTAAATAAAAGTAGACAAAATACATAACAACAATAACATACGCTCTATCTTCAAGAATGAACCGTTACGTGTTGGAAAAACAAAAACACTCTACACCCAGCTCAACCCTATTTATTTCTAGCACAAACCTTGAGATAGATGGATCACAGCGATGTAGAGCACACTGTAATATACAATCGTAAGCAATGTTATTATTAAGTAATGTTTTCATTTTAATAGTTGTTAATCTTGTATTGTACTTGTACAAGTTCAACTAATTACTAAAGAACTTGTAGTTCTTTAGTAATTAGTTGAAGAAATTATTTGTTTTAAAAAATTCCGTTTTTTTTTTTCATTCTAGGGCATGACTATGCAAACAATAAATTTACAAAACGTTGCCAAACGTTCGGTACGTCCTCAATGCCCTCCCCCTCCCCCTCTGACTCTTCAAATTAGAACTTGATTTTTCAATAAAAAAATAAATTTGCAAAACGTCGCGTTAATACAATTTTATTATTGACTAATCCTCAAGAGCCAAATTATAAATATATAAAATAATAAAAAAATTAAATTTTTTTTCGGTATGTCCTCAATGCCCCACCCTCCTTCCCAGGCTCTTCAAATTAGAACTTGATTTTTCAATAAAACAATAAATTTGCAAAACGTCGCGTTAATAAAATTTTATTATTGACTAATCCTCAAGAGCCAAATTATAAATATATAAAATAATAAAAAATTGAATTTTTTATTCTCGGTATGTCCTTAATGCCCCACCCTCCTTCCCAGGCTCTTCAAATTAGAACTTGATTTTCCAATAAAACTCTTATTCGAATGATTACCTGTTTAGTCATGTTAACTAAAATTAGTGCAGTATCCAGAAGCTCGTATCAACAAAAATAAACTGTGGCTTGTTTGTCAGCTGCTACCGGCTACGAAGGAGCAAATTGAAAATTAATATAGGTCCTAGATGGGAGGTGTTTTCGGGGTTGAAAAAAACCTGACGACATCCTGTGTTTATTGCGTCGGGGGCGATCAGGGGGCGTTTTTGCCCTAACCTACTGTCATCACCTATCATCTTCCCCCCACCGTCGTGTAACCGCCCGATGCTCACCAGCCTTTCCCTATCCATTTACAATGTCTCTAGTTTCTACTGTTTTTCAAAGTCACATTTTATTTTGATAGTATCAAATTATTTTCTCCTTTCTTTTTGGACACTGAATTCTATAGGAAGTTTACCACCTCCAAGATGAAAACATAAAGCAACTATTTCTATACAGAATTAAAAGAGACAATGATTCGCATTAGGTGTTTTACTTTCATTTTCATTTATGAATTACTTTATAAGGTTTGCCTTCGGGTCTGTCTCCTGTTTGTATACCGAGTTGAAGAGGCTTCATTCTGATAGCAGACAGCAACACCTCCTTACCGTATTTCTTTCCCAATTCTTTGAAACCAAAAAACCTTCCTCTTTACCCATTCATTAAACACTTGATCTTAACTGATTTTTTATATATACCCTCTTACAGAAGTACCTCCTTCAGAAAATCCTTCCTCAATCATGCTACATCCTTCTGTAATTCTTTCCCCATTTCTATTTGCCAATCTTTCACCGTTAAACACCAGTTCCTTCACTCACTCATAACCAAACCACCGTATCCATTTACCTGTTAGATTCCACCGTATTCCCGTTGTAAACAATTGGTATGTATAGCTGTAATATCAATTACAGATATAAAATTGTTATTTTAATTTAAATACCATACATTTGTAAAATATATTGTCAGACAAACAAACATAAAGTCTGAACTAGATAAATATTCTTTTGGTAACATATATCAGAAAATATAATTATGTTTTCATAAAATCGTAAAATATACAGTTAGGTGATCTTGTAAAATTTTGAATCCTAGTTTTATGTATGAAATACACGAAACTGAAATTATTTATTTATGATATGAATTTGACGAGAATACTACAGCATTTATTTTTCTAAAATCCACTTACCGAAAGTGCTATTTTTTATTTATTTATTTTTTTACCATTTATTCGAAAACAGTAGCAACGATGTTGATTATTTAATATCAATATAAAATTGATATTAGGCACGCCCATAGAAGACTTTAATATTAGGTTTTTTCTTGCCTAAATTTAATTAAAATCTAAATGCCGAATTTTCCGAATAGCACCCTCTAAAGTTCCATTAGTATTGTGTATCTGAAATAATTATCTCTTATTGTTAGCGGTAATGAAAAAAAGATAAATATAAAATATGAAAGAATTCAATACTCCATTCAGTTACAAAAAAAATGAAAAACTAGTTCCCTGGGTTGAAAATATATTTTTTCAGAAATAAGAGTAATAGTAAATATTTATAATAGACCGCTGGAGAGTCAAAAATTTTAGAAAAATTAATATGTAGCTCATACAGCCCCAAAAGATAATGTAGGGTGACTAAAAATGCATAAATATAAAAAATAAAATGAATTTATAAATAAATGTTTTCATGTTTACATGGTTGTTATGGAAGGGGAAGTGTGTATTGTCCTGTGAATAATAAAGAAATGTTTTGAAACGAGCAAGAATTAATTTCAACACAATGTTTGATGGTTACAGAAAGTGATGGGCCCACCTTATCAGATTTGTAGAAATATATTTCGTTTTTCGGGAAACTCTGTCATGAATTATCAGAAAATAATTGCTATTTTTTTATTTATTTTTAAATAATGAACTATGCCTTACCTCGAAATATATCTTAGAACCATATCACCATTCCTGATATATATATTTTTTGTTATCAACACTTCTATGCATACCACGATTACAGTTCCCGAAGATCGACTCAATTAACCAAATCCAAAGGATTCACTCCTTGTGGTGAATCAATTCCCTTAAACGATTCTTTTTTCCTAATAACAGAATGATTATTGTTATTATTAATATCATTAAATTGAACAATTATATATGACAAGCAGAGTAATGAATGATAGAATTGATAATGTACCACGGAAGTAATAATTAGTAAAGAATGTAATTAGTAGAAGTAGTAATAAATATGATAAAATTAAAATAAGGGAAAATGAGGAACTAATTTGCTAGGTGCATGGTGCAGTGACTCCAGTATAGTGCATACTTACATTTCATTTATTTCCTCACTCTCTCCTTCTTTTAATTTTAACATAAATTTTTTACTAATAATTATTAATTTATCACTAATTATTACTCCCGTGATATATTTTGAATGCTATCATCCATTACTGGTACTTGTTATTAATAATTATTTTATTTACATTCTTTTACAGTATTTCTTTCTT
>NW_027111265.1:302198-333051 GCF_000696795.3 Halyomorpha halys | reverse complement strand
ATATATGGTTTTTTTTAATATAGCTTTCTAAGTATATTCTTATAGCCATATTATAGTTAACGCCTGCAAACTGAGTTACTATTGTTTTCTCCTGGTGTCTTGTCTGCCTCTCAGAAAATCTTCCCAAAATTTATCATTTACAATCAATTAAACAATGTTTGATTAATTCAATTTTCATTTGAAAGGTTAATCATTATTTTCAATGTAAATTTTATTTTGAAAAAGCCTTCCTATATTTTTTTACTATTTACCTATGTTTCGGGCTCTTTTCCCATCTTCACGATTATATATCTGAAAAATCTGAAAAAAAAAACTCACCAATCCTGAAATATATATATATTGCATATCCTTTTCTTTTTAAAAAAAATCACACTAGTTATTCATCTTTACCTCAATATTATATTCTTCTATAACAGCTCTGAAACAAAAAAAAAAAAATTAAAATTTTGATTTAAAAATCCTAAAATTTTGGAGAAAGAAAAAAAAATAAAAAGTTAAATAAAGCTATTTATATAACAAAATACATCAAAAATACTGTTAATTATAAAACTGACTCAAAGAACGTGAACATAAATCATGCAGATTTAATAAATAAATTGCAGTTATAATAGCATCTAATTTATAATAGTCCTAAAATAACAAAAGATAAAATAAAAATGGAAAAGGAAAGATCCGTGGCATAGAAGGTAGGTTGTAACTGCTTGACAACCTGCCTTCTACGCCACAACCCCTGATGAAGACCTGAAACTCAGGTCGAAACGTCGGCATAAAATAAATAAATATGGTTTCGTTTATTTATGTTGTTCTTTGCCGCACCCCCCGACAAACTTCTCCAAGCATGAATCCAGTTACAACCTCCCTTTGATAGATTATGATTGTGGATCGACCATGTTGGGATTTTATTATATTTAGAATGTTTGTATAACTTTTATACTTTCGCCTATAATTCTGTTTTATGTTCGATAGAAAAATGAGAAAAAGTTTTAATATTAAAATAATGGAAAAATTAAACACACATATAAAGAACGATAAAAAGCTAAAAAAAAAAAAAAAAAAAAAAAAAAAAAAAGAATCATGTATAATTTTAGCACATAATTCAAAAAATTATATTCTTTTATGATCTGAATATTTATATTAATAGGCTTAAAAAAAAAAAATGTTCATTACCAATGTGACGTACGCCGTGTATGAGGCAACACAATGAAGTTGGGAAGCACATTTTTAATAAAGTTTTTTTCTCTTCTGATTTAAAATAAAAATCAAATAACCTTTTTATATATTGTTTACACTCTCCTTTTCGAAGAGTGGATCTTGATTCTTTCGTATCGATCACGTTCAGAAGATTCCAACTCTTCGATTTAATTCCCGATTCACCTGCATCACTCCTACTCAAGGCAGGGGAAATTGACCTTATATCGAATAGGAAATGGCAATGATCAACTTTAGATACAGAGAGAGCTATTAAATCCCTGTAATCCACACTTGTTCAAAGGGAAATGTCGGTTAAAGCAATTCATTCCAGCTATAAATTGTAATTTATCGTCCAATAGGGTCACGCAAGGAATCATTATAATACATGGACTAAGCTTCCAATAAACAATGCTGTTCTACAATTCATTCTCAAGCAAATAAATACGCATTAATGTAATAGAACTGCTATTTCCTGAGCATTCATCGCATTGCGATGAGATAGCGCAGGTGCCCATGAGCTCCAACTGCTAGGTTTCTCTTGTTGGATAATTATAACTTATGAGCGCATTTGCGAAACAAACGATTAATGGCTCAGAACAGTTTTCTATCTCACGCCCTTTGGAACTGAACCTCATTCCGAGCAATGATAGTAACATATTACTTTCTTCATTTCTTCTTCTTTTTATTAGATTTAAGCACTTTATTTATTGATGAATATAACAATCTGCCTCAAACTTGGACAATTAGTAATAGTGGTAATTGAAAAAATTCATAACAAAAATTTAAAAAAACATCAATAATAAATAAAATAATTTACGTAAATAAATATAAAAAATAAATAAAATCACAGTATGTATATAAACAGAAAAATAGATAAATAAAATTAACATAATCAAAAGTATGAGGTGTAGAACAGAGCCCTTAGATGCCAGCGCAGACCTTAGGAGATCACCACGTCACTGATAATGAGCCAGTGGAGGCTGAGTAAGTGCGCTAAAGAACTTTCTACACTGGGAATCCAATATTCCTTTTAGTTTTACGCTCTTATTCTACTGGGATGCTTCGTTTAATACGAAATTAGTAATTAGAATAAAACGATTCAGCTGCTGTTTGTTTTTTAACAATTTTAAAATAAAAAGATATATGTGACGCCTTCCGGAAGTAACACTTTATAGAATCGATTTTCCACTTGCTTTCGACTGTCTTGAATACGGTTCTGACGATGTTGATTAAACTCGGCATGTCCAATGTTTAATCAAATAGTCTTTATTACTTAGTTATTATTTATTATTTATTATTAGTCTTTATTATTTTATGTTATTATGTTATTGTTTATATATCAAACACTAAAAAGATATGTGTGATGCCTTCCGGAAGTAACACTTTATAGAATCGATTTTCTACTTGCTTTTGATTGTCTTGAATACGGTTCTGATGATGTTTATTAAACTCGGAATGTCCAATGTACAATCAATTTATTATTTAGCTTGATCCTTTTTGTTACTTTTTCGGCCAATTTAGGGGTCAAAGTTTTTCATTTGTGGGACCGCCACTCAATGAAAAAAGTCAACGTCACCAAGGCCGGATTCGAACCGACACCGCCAGTAGACATCAAATTGGTAAGACTGTGTCTTAACCACTAAGCTACGGGCGGCCCTAGCTTGTTCTTATCTACATTTAAATAGCCAAACACGGCTTAAATCAGGATTTTTTTTATCTAAGATTCCTTTTATTTTGTTTATTAAAAAAATAAATAAATAAACTGTGTATTATTAGCAATTATAAACAATAGATAAATAAAAAATAATACAGACTTTTGTGAATAACTAAAGGATAAAAATAGATACATCCCCTCCAAATGAGAAAAGTTGAGATCGCTCGATCTCTCCCGATCGCATGACTGCTTCGTTATCTTTTTGTTAAAGTGCTGTCTGTATTCTTAGCAGGAACAAAATTTATTTTTTTTATTATTCCCATCTCGAGAAACCATAAAATACGAATTTTCACAGGAATAGAAAAACAATGCGTTAATTTCTTTTTACCTTCTCAGGTCTGCACATATTTTTTTTTAACCACAAAAATAGGGAGCCAACTTATCAAACTTCAACTCGAATGCCCACCAATCTACCAAAAACTTGGGCAGGTGTATTGAGAGATGTGCGTACCCCATCAGATTTTTATTTGTTCTTTTCCTCGAGATGTGTCAAATCTCTATCTCCCTCTAATAAATAAAGTAAAGTACGATCACATGACGCCAATACGGTATATATAAACATTTATTTGATGCTGAAGCCATTCAGCATTCGTTGAGAGTCATATAGATTTGTTGACTACAGCGCTTCTACCTGCTAAGTGACTCTAGAGAGTTGAAAATCATTTATTTTAATCACCTCAGGTATTAAAAATAAAAGGAAATAAACAGGAATTCAAAATACTTATACACGGCCGACCAGCCAACTACATAAACGAAGGTTGTTTATTAACACCATTGCGCTTCTCATACATCTTTCTAGCACTTGCAAACATTAATTTCCATGCATAAATCTGTGTAGAAACACGCCCTTCATGCCATCAATCTGCGCTTTCCAATTTACAACCTCATTGGACACCTTATGGTAATTATATTAGGCTCATGCTAGGGAAGACACAGCAAGAGGACCTCTGACCCGGCAATGGATAGCGCAGAATACCGTAGGATAGAGCCACCTGGCAATAAATAGCGCTTTCAATTTAGCATTGCCATAGTACGGGTTCGATTCCGCCGCAGGTGTAGTCAACATTGATGGTTGCCGGTGCCGGTATCGCACAACTTCTCTAATAGATATCCTCCGGGTAATCGTAAATCAGAAGAAGGGTCCTTGTAATTTCCTTCAGACATCTTTTTTATACGGGCTCATTTAGGAATGGCTTTGTATTTATGGCGTAGGCCATCTCATGGTTAATTTATGAACTTTGTTGCCTATGGCAGTTTATAGCTGCATATTAATGCTCTAAACTTGAGTTAATTGGAAACTTTGTATGGCTATAGTAAGGTGAGTAAATCTTTTCTTTTCTACAAAAAAAAAAAAATTAAATAAATTTGGGTGAAAATATAATTTTATTCACATTGTTTTTCTTTGGTCCTTGATCTGTGAAGTAATGGCTGATTATATTGAACATTACAAAAAATAATATTGATAACTGAAAGTTTTTAGAGTTACTAATTTACCTTTCAAGGCAGCGAAAAAAACAAACAAACTAGGAATTAAAAAAATTGAAAAATGACACAACCACCAGGCCATTTGCAAACTTTTAATAACTAGTAAACTACAATGCAAACTTCGTATGTCTTGCTCCAAGAACTTGCAAGTTAATTAAAAATGGTAATTTAGGCTCAAATAAAGCTAACAAAGTTTAAGGGATGTTTTTCGGAATTCACACGAATGATCAGATACGTATTTAAAATGAATTAGTGTGAATTTCTTCACAGAATTAGTTTTACCCTTTGGTTTATATCTGAATGAAATTACGATTACTACTCATTTTTGAGAAATTAGAATTATTATTAAAAAAATAATAGGAATTATTTGTATTTAGAATAACATTTCAATTGGAAAAATAATCCTTTAGTTCAGTGGTTCCTAACGAAAATCTTTCTAGGACACGACCATAATTAATATGATGAGCTGGTAAAATGAAGCTCCTTTTCCAAATTGAATTATTTGACATCAATTGAAATATTCTTTTTATATTAATTCACTTATGCATTATTTAATTTTTTTCTTTTAAATATACTTTTAAATATTTAATATAGTAAAATACACATCGAAATTTAAATTGTTCGTCGCGCAAATGAAAATCTATCGTTTTTTTTTTCAGGAACAATTAATTTTATTCTAAA
This sequence comes from Halyomorpha halys, assembly GCF_000696795.3. Taxonomy (NCBI): domain Eukaryota; kingdom Metazoa; phylum Arthropoda; class Insecta; order Hemiptera; family Pentatomidae; genus Halyomorpha; species Halyomorpha halys. Next base: position 327,980 of record NW_027111265.1, on the reverse strand, counting down.
TATATGAGGTTGGGACCCATTCCACCAAAATCACCAAAATTTTTCAATTGACTTTCATCTTTTTTATTTAATAAAAAATAACAATTGTTTTGCTACAAAAGAAGTCAGTGGCATTCCTCAAATTGTGGGATACTATTAACCAAAATTCTAATTAAAAAAAAACTGAGATATAAAAATAGAATTTGTTTGTGTCTTAATTAGGAATTATTTATGATTCATTTGAATAACACACAAAATTTTGGCTTCTTTTGGTATATTTGTTCAAATCGAGCTTCTCCTCAGTTCAAACATTAAGTAATATTTTTTTTTATTGTGAGAATATAATGAATAATTTTTTTGTTATATGTTTCTATCCTATGGACCACAAAGAAAAGCCCCTTGAAAAAGGGTTTATATTGCTATAAACTTCAATTAAATAAGGCATGAAACATAGGAGACTATTCGTATCGTGAAGAAACTAATTAACAAAAATAATGACTCCCATATCATTAAATCCGAATAATAATCATCACCTCATCGTTTTGGTTTTTATAATGTGTACGTAATGATCATAAATGTATGTTGATTTGTTAAAACCCTCTTTTAACTTCTAGATTCTCAAGCTTCTCCATGAAATTATAACTAATAGAAAATGTGTAAATTTTATATCTGTACAGGTAACACTAAGAAGTTTAATTCCCAATATTCAACTCAATTGAATTAAATTGATCTCATTATTGTATCACCTATATCACATGGTATTATCACATACCACACGATGATAATATAATATAATATATCAATAATAATATCCTGATATCTTGCATGTTTTTATAACTTGCCATATATGATATTTTCTGGAGTATCTTGTTTTATTTATTTTGTGAATAAAAAAGTAATAAGTAAAAATAAACAAATTAAGGAAAACTGCTTTAGATTTTTATCCCAGTTCAATTCATTTTTTTTTTTTTTTTATCAAATTATTTTCCGAAGGATAATTATTAATTTATTTTCCTCACTGCTTCCTGCATAAAATGTTTTTCATAATTTTCTCTGATTTTATTTATTTTTTACATTTTTTCTATCTAATTATGCTGAATGAAATATGTAAAATTACAGGAATCCACAGTACGATAAACTAATTAATTCTAAAAAACAATCATTACTAATTGATAATTATTTAATTTTGTTAATTAAAACAATTGTAGCCATGTAAATTTGTTTATTTCAAACTTAATAAATTATTATCAACTTTAATATTGTTGTTTCTTTTTTGAGTTGGATTCATTTTCAAATTATCATCAATCAGAATGATCGAACATACTATACCTACGTTGTACAAAAATAAAACTATACAATTTTAGATCTATACAATATATTAAATATATTGTACAATAAATATACAATTGTTTGCAAAATAAAATTAATTAAAAAATAAAATGTATTATTTTATAATTTTTTTTTTATGTCTGAATTTTTGAAGCACAAAGAAAAGATCATATCGAAAATAACTTTAACACGAGCCCACCAATCAACACAAAACTTGGGGACCTAGGTAGAGTGGTAAGTAAAAGTTTTTTTGTTGTAGATTGTAGGAAGATAATCCAGGTGGCGGTCAATAAAGGTATCAAAATAGTAAAAGAAAACTATTGTTAACCAACGTTTCGCCCCACTTTGCACAGCTTCGTCAGGGTTTTTATCTTTATCTGACTGAGTTTGATGCGCATACTAAGCCAGATTAGTTTTTTTTTTAATGGCCACCGCAATTCTAACGGTATTTTTTCTCAATTAATCATCATAATTGACATAAATTATCGTTGTACTTTTCAATCGATACGTAATAAAAAAATTTTCGTTTGAAAATGATTAACAGTTTTACGATATATCGGATCAATGTAATGAATATTGGAATTATTTATTAACATGTTTCTGGTTATTTATTTTTAATTTATTCGTTAACAAATCTTAATCCAGTATGTATTTCAAAAGCATAAATAATTCATATACGTAAGATTTATTTGCTGTCTTTTTGTAACTGACAAAATGTCATTTTATCCATTACATACAAGATTCAAATTCTGAATTCTTAGAATAAATAAATGAATATAAAAAAAGAAATTCGAAGTCACACGTACTAATAAGTAAACAAACACTTAAGTGTCGAGGAGAAAACACAAAGCAAACTGACTACTGCGCTTAAGCACTTAGCTAATGGACATAGGCAAATATTTGCTAAAAAGATAATAGACTTTGAGTTTTATTTCAGGAAGTTAATTAAGACTTAGCTTGGTACGTGAGGAGCATGAATTCATTTATAACTCCACCTGTGAATTGTTTACATTTAACAAGATGCGAAATATCGGAATAACTTAACTGATTTTTTTATTTACACATTTTTGTTGCATAAATATAAAATGTGAAATATTTACTATATTTTTTTGAGATACCCCCTTATGTAATACGAATTTTCCTGATAATAATTACACATTACGAATATTTTGGTAAAACAAATAGAAGGGGAGAAAAAACAAAAACATTATTGAAATAAAACAAAATACACAACTTTGGATAGCATGAAATACATATCATTGATTTACATTTATATCTACGGGTTTTAGTTATAGTGTAATTTCCTATTTCTGTGATGAGCTTGGACCACACTGGAAGAAATTATCTGTCTGTTTATATATGTAATCCTGTACGGTGTTCATATTTAATTCATTGTACATTTTAGATATTCTTGTGTAATAGGGTTAGTTATTGATGATTCTTAGGCATTTGTTTTGAAATACTTGTATTTTTTTTTATATTGGTTAAAGTAGTAAAAAAACTCCATATGGGTCAAGTAATACTTAAGATGGGCCTTAGTTCGGTTTTATATATTATCAATTTATTTCTATTTGATAAATTTGATTTTTTATTATTAGGTATGGATACATTTTATATGGAATTTTCCTTGCGTTTTCCAATTTTTGATTGTGAATTGAATTGATATGGAGGTTAAATAATAGTTTTCTGTCTAAGGTGACGTATTAGTATTTAACTGTTTATGGTAAAAGGAACATCGGCATTATTTAAATTTAATTTTATATAGGCCGTTGTATTTTGAAAATGATGGCTTCTGTTTTACCAATATTTAAAACTAAACCCCAATTTTTAAAGTTTTTAGATACTTTTTTTGAAAGCATCTTTTAGCTTATTAACAGTTGTGTCAATACATTATGAAGAAGTGTACATTGCTGTATCATCAGGAAAAAGGGCTATATCAACATTTTTAAATCTTTCGTAGCCATTTATGAAAAGATTAAATAGAATGTGACTTAGACAGGGACCCTGTGGGAGACCAGCAATAGTGTGATACGTGGGGAGGTTAAAATTTAAACATACCCCTAAATCAGTGGAGGTGGCAACCCAAATGATCTTGGAGCCATTTTGGAAATGCATTATGACTCTGCGGGCCGCATATAAAATTATATATAATCAGATTTTTATATATTAGACCCACTGTAGACATTTTTTCTGATTGAAAAATAAAACATAATGAGTTTTTACACTAAACTCATAAATGAAACAAGTAACACTTGTCATAAATTCTCAAGGACATCATTTTAAAATAAAAGGCAATCTTTTATTAGTTAATTTTTGAAAAAAAAAATGGATGCGGAGATATTTTTTTTTATATATATACATTGGTTTTCAACTACTCTGGATTCAACTCCAAGAGGGTTGACCACCCCTAATCTAAATAAAACCGCCACAAGTTTACTAGAATTACCTAATACCTACTTATTTCGAAGAAATAATCATTTATTTTGTGCATAAGGGGTACAATAATGTAGAACTTTAGACTCTATAAAAAATAAAGAGTGTTGTAGAAAGCGTTCAGTCTTGGCAACTATTTATCTTTATTGGCACTTGAGAACTGGTTTACACAAGTACTATATGGTAATTTTAATCTACCTATAAACGGTCCCCACCCTGTTTATTTCCGATGATTTATCTCGCCTACACATAAGTGTTTTCTATAATATAGATTAGAATGCAAAAAATCCGAGAATAACATGAAAAATATATAAATAAATAGATTCCTTGTTGGACAGGATTTATTCAACAGATGCAATATGTTGCTACTTGTGGTCTAGTAACCCTGTTCACTTTCAATGAACGATAGTAGAACTCCCAGGATTGAGGGGGAAGGGGGAGTACGCAGGCCTAATATGGCAGATTTTTCCAACTGTATATTTTTTAGACTTATAGTCACTAACTCCAAAAGTATTACTACCAGCTTACTAAATTAGTAAAATTTGAAGGATTAAATTTCACAAATTTTGGTATTTAGCAAATATGTGTATAGAGGTATAACTTAAGTAACGCCAAAAGCAAAACGTAAATAAAGATAAAAAGGAATGAGGTATGACATACTCGGACTCCAGTAAAAGATTGCCTTTATTGAGCCGAACAGCCTTTTCAGAGCTACATCAAAGTAGAAACACTATTCTACTTACCTAAAACAATAGAATAGAATGAAAGTCCTTCTCCACAGATTTAATGAATTTAACAGTGTACTATAAGTTATTGAAAGCATCTTTCCAAATTTATAGTTATAAACAAAAAGCTAATCTTACAAGAACAATAAATGAACATTTCATATAACCTTTTTATTATAGTTCACATCAGGCCCGCTTGGAGTGCTGCTAGCAGAATTCTAATGTCGAAGGAGCACAGCTATGTGTAGATCCCAATTTTTTTGTATTTATGAGTTTCTCACATCCAGAAATGAAAAAGTTACACTTTACAAAAGAAAAAATTTTGTTTCAGTGAACTGCCATCAAAATTAAACGTTTGGGAGATTGTATTTTTTTCATAAACTACACCTATTTTTAATTCAATGCTCAATAACTTGAAAACTACTAACAGAACGAAAAAATATATGAAAGGTTTTTAAAATATAGTAAATTTTAGCCCTAATAAAGCTTGTCACTCTCAATATTTTCCGATATATACTTTTTCAAACACCAACATGTTTTTTCATGAATATTTTTGGTAAAATATCATGATCGCTAACTTAGGTTCATTAGCATGAATACAAAGACATTTATATTTTTAATAAGCTTAGTAAAATATTTATACTTTGAAAATTTTAGATTATTGCTAGGTAAATTTTCTACTTATTATTAGGCGAATATTTATTTTTATGTTAAAAATATGTTTCTTGTTGATACAATTTTAGATTATATAATTTTTGTAAATCGGTTTATAATGGATATTTTTGTGGAAATATTTGTACTTTGTATCATTCGACCCTTCGGAAAAAAACTCCTTGGAATCTATATCTGTATAGGAATTAAAACCCGATTTATTAATTCATTTATTGTTCTTTTTAAATTAATTTAGTGATATTTACAACTGTATTGGAAATACATACAAACGGTAAATTTGATGTTAGTTATGGTTCCTGGAGGGCTCCCTAACCCACAGGATTGACTCACGGCTACAGTAACAGAATAAATAATTATCCGTCACAGCCGGGCTCGAACCCGGTCCTTGGAGTTAGTTGCACAGTGCCTTAACACAGATCCACGCCGCTCCCTAATGTAATGAAATACCTGTCTAAAATATTCTGAAATTATTTACAGGTTTCATATAAAGAAAATATAATGAGTTATACAAACTCATTATATGAATAATTTATAATATGAATTAAAGCTTTAATATATTTCATGAAATAGACGTCTTACAACCCATTCCTCAGGCATTCAGACTGACCACTCCAAACGGGAAAAGACTATTTAAATTCCAGTATACATCCAATATGGAGTAAATTATTAAAGTTGTATGGAAAACAGTTTCTGTTGCATACATACATATTTAACTACCTGGCATTTCACCGTTTTGACATTTAATGTGATGAAGTGTTGCCACGAGCTTTTAATGGTTTGGTTATATCATCCTACTTCTAAAGACATTGTAATTACATCTGACTGTATTTAGTAATTTCAATTACTTTGGTTCAATTAGTAATAGTAATTTCGTTCTTACAATTTTCAATTTAATTTCCGCAGATTCAAATAACAGTAATTGGAAAGTAACTATAATGTAATTAATATTACTTTTTGTCCAAATATGGTTATGACAAAGACAAGCCAGAAAAAATGACTGGTAACTAATTCTTATTTTTAATATGCATTTATTTATTTTTTTTTTTATTTTCAAGAATGAGCAAATATGTGTTGAAAGGTGATAGATTTTTAGTTGTTTTTAAAATTGGTACATGGGAGACATGAACTCATTAATGAGTCTACCTGTGAATTATTTACTTTTAAAGATAAAATATTTAGTCTATATAAATTTAATATTTGGAGACATAGAGTTCAACCAATGAATTATTACAATTAGTAATCGCAATTTCGCACTGTTATTATAATTTCAGTGGTTCATTAAGTAGTTGAAATTACTAATACAATATTTCAATTTAATTTTCACAGATTCGAATAGCTGTGAAATTACAATTAGAAAGTAATTGTAATTGCATTTGCATTTTTTTTCGAATACAAATTTTTAAAAAATGTATTATTACATTAATTATTGTATATGTTAATTTAAATGATAAAACTAAATCTTTACAGGTGAATTCAATAACAATTTATTGTTTATAATTGGCCAACTTTGTTCAGTGTATTATTATTATTATTTTTATTATATGCTATTGAATGGCTTAATTACTTTTCTTTTTATTTATTTTTTTTTAATATACTATGTTTTGCTATGATAGGTATATCCTTAATCCTAATAAGCAATTGAAATACTCCTGTGTTTGAAATCTTTACCCCAATCCACACTAGAACAAAATCTCATTGCCTTTGTCCGCACCGGGTTCAGGTACCTGAGGATCGGCCATTAGATGACTATTAGTCACAATAGGTTCATACAATGAAAATCTAAATCATTAATGATTTTAGCAATGGTTCTAAAATCACATTAGTCGAACAATCACCTGAAAGATAAATAATTTTTGTTCTGCTATTTTGCATTCCTTCTTTGATCACCACCTGAACTACCTCCCTAAAATTAAAAATATAGTAATTTGCTAAACTGGGGATTCGAGATTACAAAATGTAATTGACACAAAATAACAATTTTATTATATTCCCTTATGTTTTGTCTTTTAGTGTGTCCTGTATTTTTGTATTTATTTTTTATCTACTTTGTTATTTATTATCATTTCTGTTTTCATTAATTGCCTATTATCTTTTTGTACATTTTTTATTTATACTTCTCACTCTACATCTTATTTTTATTTTCTTTAATGTACGTTGTTCATTTTTATATATTTTTTCAAATATTTAGCATATGCTTAGTTTACTCTTATTTCATGTTATTTATTCTCCTTCTTTGTTAGATTATTTTAAGTGTATGTATCTTTTTTAAATATGATGAAGCTCTGAAGTGGAGCGAAACGTTTGCTCAATATAGTTTTATTACTTTTTGAGTTCTTTTGACTGTACCTTCTTTTTATATACTACTTATAATGAATTTAAATATTAATCTGTTGTTTATTTATTAATCTTTAATTGCATTAGATGTTTAAAAATCCTCAGTAAACTATTTGTGGCGATGATTCCTCAACAATTCCTTTTTCCACTATTTTCTTTTATTTAATTCCAGAAAGAAATGTTTTTTTCCAGGAATAGAAACTAGATAGAAAAAAAAACAAAAAAATGAGTTCAGTAGCTGATAAGAAATCGGTGGGTCTCCATGGAAGCTACTTCCTCTGCTGTGGCATCAGCAACAAAATTATCCAAATGAAGTCTTCCTGTTAGCAGTTTTCTGATAAATGTTCAACAGCTACGCATATAAATACAAATTTTTATAAGTTTCTCATATTTCGTACATACTTGATTTCAGTTATGTTATAATAATCCCATTCCTATTTAATGGGATTATTATAATCCAGAAATGATGAGGGTCCTTATAAATTTTAAAAAATATATATTTTTTTCTGGATCTTCTTTTCTAGGAAGTTGTTTATATTAATTTCTTAATAAGCTGAGGTGAAAAAATTTCCAATTAGAACATATTATTATCCTTTATTTTATACATCTTTTCGGAATTTACTCCGTACTCATGTACTACATATCTTAATATTAGTGAATTATATCAATTTCTATTAAGAAATGTTGTCGTTTATATACATATACTTAAACTTTTTTTTTTACAATCACATTATATAAAGAAATAGTTAATTTATATGTATGTAAAAGACAATAATTTTTAGTGATAATTGATGAATATGGGAATACCTATTGTACTATTACATGAGTATGGGGTATATCCCGAAACGTTGTAAAAAATATAGAATAATAATATGTTCCAATTGGAAGTTTTTTCACCTCAGCATATAATCAAATTAAAAAATATGTTCCAAAATACCAAAATATAAAAAAAAAAAACTATGAACTGTAATTAAAAAAGATAATTATTAGAAATATTTAAAAATAAAGAAGAAGAAAGAGAGACGTTTTACTGAATTACAAACAAAAGATAAGTTAAAATCAAACAAATTAAATTTTTTAAAAAATTGGGAATTGCAAATATTTTAATAACAACAAATCGAAAAAAATTTAAATATTCAAAATTTTATAAATATAAATTTAAAAAACTATTAAAAATATTACTAAGCAAGAAAGAAATTATTTAATTATTTAGAAGTTATTTGATTAAACTTTAGATTTTATGAAATTTTGCGTCCTAATTAATTTAAAAAAATATTTTCTAAAATCCCAAATCGCCAATAAACATATCTTTAAACAAAAAAAACTATAGACTATAATAAAAAAAGATAATTATTTGAAATATTTAAAATTTACTAAGAAGGAAAGAAAAATAGTAAAATATTACTAAATTGCAAACAAAATAAGTTAAAAAATAGATGATATCAAACAAAATAAAAATTTTAATAAATAACAAATCAGAAGAAAAGTTGTAAATATAATCCAAATTCTGTAAATATAAATAAAAAATTACTATTATAAATAATAATAAGCCAGATAGAAATTACATTAATTCAAAAAATATAAACATTTAACTAAGTGAAATGTGTAAAGATCAAATAAATTGTGTAGAATTTATAACTAGTAGTTTATGTAAATGAAACTATTCAGTATTTAAAAATATAAAAACTCTAAAACTGTACTAAAAGTCAAGTTTTTCTTGCTTTTCTTTCTAATATAATTTAATTAAACGTTAGATTTTAAGAAGTTTTAGGGTTCTAATAAATTAAAAAAATATGTTCCAAAATCCTGAATCACCTACAAATTCTTTTTAAAAAACAACTATAATGAAAAAATATAATTATAGATGAAAATTCTAATTACTTAAAAAGAAAAGAAAAATAGTAAATGTACTGAATTACAAACAAAAAATAAGTTAAAAATACATGAAATCAAACTGATAAAAAAAATAAATAAAAAATAACTATTAAAAAAAATAATAAGCTAGATAGATATTATATTGATTACAAAATTTTAATTAAGAGAAATGTTTACAGATCAAACTAATTGTACAGAATTTATAACCATAAGTATAAAAAATTTTAATTTTTAAAAATATAAAAACTCAATAACTGAAGTAAAATTCAATTTAGGCCTTCTTGTTCTTCCTAAAGTTATTTATTTCGGTGTTAGCTCTTAAGAATTTTTTTTGTGTTACTCCAAAATGTTCTTCCCTTAAATATTTGATGATGGTGGCTGTTTACTTGTTTGTGTTTAATGTCAAATCCTGACTTCAGATTTTTCCTAAGCTCTATCAACCTTATGTATTCAAGAATGAATACCGAAATATAATTAGTTGTGTGACTCCTGGATGATTTATATATAGATAAGAAGTTATTATTTATTTATCCAATCCATTGAAAGGTTCTAATAAAAACATTTAAAAAAATTATATATGTTTGTTTTTATAAATTCTTTTATTATCCTTTAGAAATCCTGAAAATTGTCCTCTTTTTTAATAAGATATATACACAATTTTAAATATTTATATCAAGTAGTACTAATGTAGATGATCTTACTTCCTTAATTTATTGATGATTATATACATGAATTAATTACATACACAATAATATCTGCTAATATTTAGGTTAGAAACATTTATTTCTATTCTTTTTGCAACTAATGCAGGTTAGTATACGTTTGTTGAAAGAGGAGTTTGTTACATAATTCAAAGAGTAATAGAAGAAAAAAACTGTCGGTTCTCTCATTTAAAAACTCCTTGACATTTGACAGTTTAGTTTTGATTATTCTAACCTTTGCAAGGATGTTCCTTTTACTATTCTTCTTCTTATTGGAATTTGAAATTATCGTAATGTGCTCCCTGTTGTTTTATTTGTGTGTGAAAACATTAGTTCAATTTATAGGCTTAGGGTATTATTGTTTTATGTATTAAAATGTTTGTGTCTCAATGACAGAATTGAAAAAGGTAATGAACTTTATTTATTTATTTTTTAATGCTACAGTGAAGAAAACTTTCATTTATAATATGTTAATATTCTATATTTAGCACCTGTACAACGTTTCGGGATTTACCTCACGTTCATGTACTTTTGTATCCTCATATTTGTCAATTTTATTAATTTCCATTGTGACATTTTGTCATTTATATACATTTAAATCAATATAAATTAATGTGGTTGTGAAAAATTTGTAAACTGTATGAATATAAATGACAAAATTTCACAATGGAAATTGATTAGATTGACAAATATGAGGACATGAGTGTGGGATAAATCCCGAAACGTTGTACAAGTACAAAATATAGAATATTAATATATTCTTATAATTGGAAGTTTTCTTCACCTCAGCAATTTAAAAAAAAAAATAATATAATCAAGATCCTAGAAAAGAAAGTCCAGAATAATGAACTTAAATGATTAAAATGAATTTTAATCCTCCTTGTAATTATTTTTAGAGGTGAACCATAAGTTAAAACTGTACTCGGCATTCCTTAATACAAACATTGTTTACTATATTATTTTAATATTGATCCAATTTTTTTTTATATTGTCTTATTAAACAATTTTATTGCTTTTTAATGAGGATCATTAAAGTTGGGGAAGAGGCATAATTTTCAATTAATTATAAAAGCTAAGGTAAATGGGGATCTCCTCAAAGGATTTTAATAATACTGTTAACCTGGGATCAATTTTCAATTCCATATGAATATTATAACTAACGTTGGTCCATTTTGTTTTGTTTAGTTTTATTTTATATTTTATTAGTATTACATAAACTAAATAATTAGCTGTATCTCAGGAAATTATTTCAAAACTATATAGTTTTTGCTTAAAAGCCTTAGCAGCTTCCACAATGCTTGAATAATTAAAATGTTATTAATAACTACAAATTTTATTTTATGATTCTTAGTTTGGCAACAATCAATAGCTGTTGTCACATTTTCGGTTTGTTATTATGTGCTGAAGAAATAAATTTTATTTTGCTTATTATTTTTTTTTTTTTTTTACAATGAATTATGTCAAAAGTAAATATAATTTAATTTTCTCGACAATTTCTTTTAAATATATAAATATTCAGAGCTTTAAGTAGAGGACTTTGATATGTTTCCAACAAATTCGTGAAATCCATTATGGCGTTACAAACTTTCGCAAAATAAGTTAAGAGGCAATAGTGTTCGAGCTATTACGCTCAGAGTTCCCGATTTGATACAGTAATTGGATATCAAAATTCCAAAAAGAAAAAAGAAAAAAAAAGGAAGTCCACTTATTCATACAATTGTGGTACAAACCAACGGTATGTTTGTAGGATGTAAAACGCATAGATACATCCAAAATTTTATCATATAACAATACATTCCTTAAGCGGGTAAACAAGGTAGACAACTATACATACCTTTCCAGAACTGTTAGAAAATAAAGTATATTGTGATTTATTGAGACATGAGAGTTGTTTCATGTCTTGAATCCTGTCTGATACGCAATGCGATTCTTATTCTCATGATAATCTTGACTTGCGTTTTTAAACATTGTTTCCACAATTTTTTTCCTTCTGAAGTACGAGATTGTGCCAACTCGGTTTCTGTTCCTCGGCAAAGGATTGACCGCACTCCAGCAGATCTGGAAGACAAGAAGAGAAGACCCAGATGGCGCGGTGACCAAATGTGGAAGAGGCACTCCCAGGGCGGCCAAGGCTGGGGCCCACGTGGCCTCTCTACTGTCTGGATCGAAAACATCGACCGGCACAATTTACAAGTATGCAAATGACCTCTCTCCCGGCTCTCTCCTCTTTCTTATATATTCCTTCCATCATATATTTATATATCTATATCCAGTAGGTAAGTATCTATCAGTGTTTCCAGGAGTAATTTATGGAATCTTATCCGGTTCGATTTATTTTTTCTGAAGAAATTCAGAGATATTTTTCAATTCATTGAAGTCGTATTTAACGAGAAGAGTTGTTTTCCCCAGAGGGATTATTTATTTTTTTTTTAATATTAACATTGATATTCACAACTGTCTCTACTACAGAATAAATAAATTTTTGAATGACATATGGAGAAACTACAGACTACCTTGTATATCATAACTGTAAAATGGTCACGTGGCCAATTCAAACTCTAAGACGATTATCTGAATTTATTTTGAAAAAAAAAATCTTGGATTCACTCTGTGTGTTATAAAGCTCATAACATGTATCTAGAACAATTCTCTGCTATATAAGATCTAAATTAATTTGTTAAATTCTGTTAAATTTAAAAGACAATTTGTTATTATTTCTATGGCTGCAATTAAAATAATACAAAAAACAGCACATAAGTTGTTATGTAAAAATGTGCTTAGTGTAAGCAATAAAATAAAATAAAATTAATACATTATAACATTAATTGAATTAGACTGTATTATTTAATTTATATCGAGACTAAATTCTTTATATTATATCAAAGGAATTTTATGCGTGAGCAATATAAATTGAACATAATATTTGAAAATGCCCTGAAAAGTGTCCAAAATATTACTGTATACACATTATTATTTAACGTAACGTTATAATATAGTCATTATAAACTTTATTATATTTATTTTAAGGAAATTAATTTTCACCTTTTTTTCACTGTTTTATTCCTGTTTTACACCTGAACAACATTTCGAGCTCAGTTCTTATTATTAATCTGTGGGCATTTGTCATATAAGACAAAAATTCAATTTTATATATTCCCAAAAGAATATAAGTCCTAACTTTTTTGCCAACCAGCTTCTTTTTTATTCATGTTTTTCCATGCTCTTCTCTCATATATGAGTCCAGTCACTTGTTCAAATCTCAGCGCACCTTCAGCACTTGTCCAAATTACCTGTAAATAAAAATAATAAAGTTTAACAAATAGACCCTTTGCAATTGAACAGTACAACTAATTAATTTATACTTAAAATAATCATTACATTATCAGGAATGAACTAATAGCTGATGCAATGATATAATACAGAACTACTAACTGTAAATCAGTTATGTAGAATGCATCAGTCATCAAACAATTGTCAGTAATATTTCTGTTTATAAATCTTATTTTTATTAATATGTACTTTTTAGAATTAATTAATTATTTATCTGAAAGCATTTTTTTTTTTTTGTCAGTGTATGACTAAGAGGACGATAAAATCTCGAAACGCCACTTAAATATAGTTGTTTTATTATTGACTGAACCCCTAGATCGTTATACATTTGTACGACTCACAGTCAAGAAAAAATTAATAGATACCTATATTATCATATACAGAAGATTACAATAAAAAATTTAATTTTGGCCGAAAATCTGGTGCAAAACAGTCAATGTATTGTCTGCAAGTAAAAACAAAATTCACCTATGTAATGAAATCAAAAACAATCTAAAACCTCAAGCTTTAAGTTCATTTATGTAAAATGACCAATTTATTTAAAAATTAGATGTAAATGGAAAGATAAAAGGAATTATCTATGATCATTATTTGAAATCAGTTCGGGATGCCGTCTTGAAACAAGATTAAATTGTTTATTAAAGAATTATTAATTAATCATAAATAAATATAAAGTACAGGAATAGCCATTTTTATATAATTAATTTAATTTAATTAAAAAAGACAACGTTATAAAAACTACATTTGCCAAATATTTCCAATTGAAATTTATAGGTGTTCAATGTCCTTCACCGTCGTCCCACTCTCACCTTACAGATTTTCAACTCCGCACCAAAACACTACAAAATCCGAATAGGTAACTCAGTGCTTAGAAAAAAGTTTTTCTTTCTTTTTTAGTTATACACCAAATCATTATACTTTTAATTAATATTATTCATACAAAATTAATAAAAAAGATATTTCTTAATAAACTATTCAAAATTCACTACGTTTGAATCCCACACCTATAATAATCGTTCTGTATTGTAAATTTTAAAATGCACTTAAACAGTTGCATAGGCATAGAATATTTTTTTTAGAAATTAAATCTGTACCGCTACAACCCATGAATGGTCAGGGGTTCAGTATTGTAACTAGACCAACGGTTGTGCAAGGAGGTGATTTGGTCAGAATCACGCTGGACCGCCAGACTTTTACCCAATTAAAGGAGGCTTGGTGGGCCCCAGTAGGGCTTCAGAACCCACAAGAGTTGACTCACGGATACAGGTAACAGATAACAATTATCAGCCACAGTTGGATTCAAACTCGGGTTGGAGTTAGTAGCCACAGGCCTTACCCCGCGGCTACCCGCAACCTACCCCCCCCCCCTTGTTTTTGTTTTTTTTTAGAAAACAAACATAATATATAAACCAAAAAGATTTTTTTAATAATTAAATTGTAGTTGATTTCATAAGGAGAGAATAATTAAGTCGGAATGAATTTTCGTTTTACTATGTACATTAAATGATTTTATTATTATTATAATTTTACTATCTTATTTTCTTAAAATAACAGTATGTTATGATCCTAAAGTTATCTGAACAGATGACACATGGAACTGGCATGTTATTACCTTTGTTATGAAAAAAATAAAATACTTTAAATTAGAATCAATTATAAAATATGTTTATTATAATTCTAATTCATGATTTATGTACGTTATTAAAAAAAAAATCGTAAAAGTTTTATTATATGAAAAAAAATAGATTTAACTATTAAATACAACCATATTTACAACACCATGTGCACCTTTATGATTCTTTGCATTTTAATACATAAAATTGCATAATGTTGAAGTAATGACAAATTATACTTCTAAAAAAAATCATATTGTAATACACATGATAGGAACAAGTAATAGTAAAAAACGGGATAAAGAATGTAGGTTATATATATATGGATGAGTATGATTTGTATTTCATATAATTTGTGAAGAACAGCGTCTTAGGGTTTTCGAAAATAAAGTATTCCACAAAATATTCGGACCGAAAAAAGATGAATTAACGGGAGAATTTAGCAGATTACACAACGCTGAATTAAGGGACCTACACCCGGTAAATATAATTCAAGTTATAGCATTACGGCGTATAAGATGGGCATGTAAGGTTGTAGGGCTTAGTAACGAGCGGATCCCTAAAACATTAATAAACACTGAACCAACGGGTAAACGTCCGAGGGGTAGACCGAAACGTAGATGGGAGGATTGTGTTAAAACAGATTTAGTGGAATTGGGTTTGGAGGGACATCACTGGAAGGATGTATGTAGAGAGCGTTTGGTGGTATCGGCATCGAACCTTCCGGTTCGTTAACCCTTTATTATTATTATTATTATAATTTGTGAACAATCTAGTGTCACAACACAAACCGCAATTCCAGTCCTCAGAAATTAGAACAATTGAAACATTATACTTTTTAAATGAAGCCAGAATCGCCTTATCGTTCATTAATTGACGTAGAGATGATAGCATATCAGACAGTCAGTTCTATTTTTATGGTATCATCTTCAACTATAAGAGTAAAAACAATTAGTATCGTGCTGAAACGCATTAAAAATAAAATTATATAACAATAAAACAAAATTAACGGGACAAGAACTGATAATTATATTGATTTCACTTCCTATCGAAAGATATAGACATATTGATATTATATGTGTATATTCCATAATAGGCATTATGGAAAAAAGAAAACAAATAATTAAGATTATTATAAAATTTCTAATAAACAATGCTATGTAATAAATTTGTGTATATTCCATATATAGTCAAGTAAAATTACTTAACCATTCAATATTCCAAAGGTTTGCACGTCGAGTTTGGGATGGAGGGAGATGATGTGAAAACCTTGTGTTTCATCAATTCTTTGCTCATATCTCAAAAATATTGAGTTTAAATAAGGATTTGTCCCGTTTAATATTGAATTAAATGAACAACAGGTTACTATATTATTTTTTGAGTGTTGATAGTACAGGAGCCAGTGAGAAAAAAAAAAAGCCAATTTTTTATTACTTTAATAAAAAACGGTTAGGGGGTAATTACTATACCCAAGTATAGATAGGGGTAATAAAAAATGGTGGCTGTTTCAAAACATTAAAAAAAATAATAATTTTTTTTTGAAGCTTTGAAGTAACATTTGAAAACCTGATAGGACGTAACTTAAAATACTTTAATTTTCTAAAATATAGATCCTCAAATAGAGCGATTTACGTTCAATACTTCCTGAGAAGTAGTTATTTAAAAAGCAATATTTCATAAAAAATAAACTGAAGAATCAGTAGTTAATGAATTTATTTTTTGGAAATATCAGGAACCATTTGACGTACAGATTTCTATCAGCACTCAAATTAAAGATAGTTAATTGCACTATAAAGTAGAGTATCATGTTTAACTTCGTAGAAGTAGTAGTTTTTATATTATTTTACAAAATAAATTCACAAAATATTTTCTAGTAGTTCGGCCACATTTTTTGGATTTATACCTCATGAAGGACTAGTCCTTAATGTAGGTCTAAACCTACAGACGCAAGCATTCAAAATAAAGACAATATAACGTACTATAAAGTGGTTTATGAAAATTATCTTCGTACCTCTTATAATACTTGAAAATGAATATGAATTTTGCATATTAAATTTTGTCCTAAGAAGTAGAAATGAATTTATTTTAGCAAATATCATGAAAAACACTACTCATACGAAGATAAACGTAATAATATACTTTAGGGCACATTAAAATTCCATTAATTTGAGTGCTAATAGAAATCTGTACGTCAAATTGTTCCTGTAATACAGATTACTTAAAATAAATTATCTAATTAGTGAGATTTTGGAGTGCATTTTTTATGAAATGTTATTTCTTAATAAATCGAATGCATCTCAGGAACTATGAAACCTAAACAGTTCAATTAGTGCTCATAGTTTAGAAAATTCACTCTAATTTAAAATATGTTTATATTAGGTTTTGTAGAGTTGTCCGTAGTTTTAAAGAATAAGAGCTCCGAATGACAAAATAATTCTTTTTAACGTTTTGAAACAGTTGTCATTTATTTTCCCCCTAACTATAATACTTTCATTAAAGTAATAAAAAAAATCTAATTCAACTGGACTAATATTGTCCCTTCCATTTTTCAGAAACGACAGGATCCAAAATATCCTTAAGAATAAGTTTTCCAAAAAAACACTTAGTCTTCAAGACATTAACCCACACGTAAATCCGACGAACAAATACGTGGGACTTTTAATAACGCAATATTCTAGAGGCACTTAATAATATAGAGGAAATAGCTTCTTTATTTTTCGAATGTTTGGACTAATGATTCATAACTTCAGAAGTAATATTTTTAAAGGTTTTGAACTGTCAACATTTTTAATAAGTTGTCTGAATTTGTTAGAAAATGATCAAAAAATATAAAACACAAACATTTTTAAAAAACATGATATTAAAAAAAATTCTACGAGTGATTGACGTGAAATATTAAACTAAGAGTCCACTTTTAGGATCGCACCTGTTGAATCTCAACTCAGCATCTGCTTTAATTGTTTCTATTCATTTTTTTTCGTTGTACTTAAACTTAGTTTAAACCGTTTTAATATTAAAGATTAGTTTCCTTACTAATATTAGATAGTTGAATCGGAACTTTCCGATGGGTGTTTATAAATGAAAGAAAATATTAAGAATGATAAAACGAATAATTGTACTTGTTAAAATTTAATTACAGTTGAAACTTATAATCATGGATTTAAAATTAAATTAAATCAAATAATGAAAAATTTATCGTCACATGAGCTGTTATAGCGTTGTAGCTCAGAAAAAAAAATGTATATCATTAAAAAAAAATAAAATTATTGCTTCATATTTTATTATTTTATTTTATTAGAGATAATTAATACAATATGTTACAAATTAAGGGCATTAAATATTAGTATTTTAATATTCATTCATACAATAGGTACAGAAATAGAAAAAGAAAAGAAAAAACAATTAAAAGAAAAGATTTAAATTATAACAATAGTATTCACTTAAGTAAAAGAAAACAAATTTAATTTAAAATAACAAAGAAATATATAGGTAAACAGAAGAAAATACCACCATGATTTGTATAAATGAAAATATGAATCTATATAAAAAATATAATAAAATAAAACTGATGAAATAATAATAATCATAATAAAATAATTTATGAACTAGACAAAGAAAAATAAATTTAATAAACAATATAATAATAAAATAAATCACATTCCCACCTATATACAATATTTACATTCTGCAGGTGAACTCCAAGCCTTACCATCCCCGTGTGGAAGACAAAGCAGAGCTCCAAGGATCCCAGGGCTTCTTTCTTAGCCACGTCAATGGTATCATGATCATTGCAGAGAATAATTTGATCTTCTTATGAATAATCTTTAGATGTCTCTAGAATAATTTATTATTTTATAAAGGTTAAAAAACGTTTTGTTGATTTTGTCAGACTTGCGAGGTTTAACAACATAAGCATAAACATTTTCAATGTTTATTCTGTCAAAATGATAGTATTTATTACCACTAAGGTAAATTTGTTCGCGTGAGCAAAATTTTGATTACAGATTTTTGATCAAACATAAATGCAAAGCCCACATCATATTCTTATCTTTCTCTACAGTCAAGCCTTTTTATTGTTATATTACTACATTAGTTGCATTTAGAATTATTTTAAAAACTCGGTTCTTTCCCTTTTAGAACTAAGCCTTTCCAAGAAATGACATCATAAAATATATCATGGATGGATTTCCATATCGTAAAATCGCACTTCATAACCGCAATTCATAGATTAAAAACAAATCTATTTTATTTCGTTTGTGTGTACAAACAAAAATTACATCATTATTAAAAAAATGTTAGTTAATGTTAATTTTGAGCATCAATCAATAATATAAATCATAAAGAACTGATTTAGAGTTACCGAAAAGACATCGTTAGTTAAGTAACAATACTCTATACATATTCCTTAATGTGAGTAATAGCAATAAGTTAAAAATTACGAGTTGATTTGTTTTCCGAATGTTGTTTATTGTTGTTTGTTCAATATATGTACATAAATGTGGTATGATGTAACAATCTCTAATGTATTTTTGCGTATTTACTTGGAATCGCTGGAGATTTATGAAACCCCGCAGCGGATACAACACCTGACTGTATGATGTGATAAGATTACAAATGGTCTCCTAATTATCATATTTGTATTATTTTAAACTTTGTAACATCCACTAGCTGTATACGGATGTGCAGATCAAGCGTCCTTGATGTAACAAATCTAATGCATTCAAAGATGTGAGTAAAATATTATTTCACTTATGTAAGTATTACAATGTGCTTAGTGAACTTAAAACACCTGAATTCTTATTAACTCATCCGTCAGAATATAGGAGTCAAACGCTCTAAGGAATTACATTTAATCTAAAGCTCAAAATTTGATGTATTGAAGACAAAAATGTCCAATACATTAAAATGTTTTTTCTCGTTAGATTTGTCTTAGATAAATTATTTGAGATAACAGTTCATATATAATCTTGTTATGATGTATAAAAATAAAAATTATATCTAATTTTATTTTTTCATGTAAAATTTTTCACTAATTTATCTTCTTTTAAAAATTTATTTATAGATATTTAAAACTGTATTTTAAATACGTAAATTTATGGTCATTTATAATGTAATATAATAGTATAATAATAGGTACTGTAATATTATAGTAAAATGGTAAATCTATTGACAGGACTCCAACAAAATTTCTAGAGGAGAAGATCTCGAGGCCATATTCTTTTCAGACGCCTAGGAAGATTATCAGCTTATGAAGGAGATGCTAGTTTACAGTGGTTAAAAGTGGATTTGGGTGGTTAGGAAGCTTATTATGGAAGCATTTGTTATCTGGTTCTAGCCAAATCGACAACATTAGGAACATTGAAGTCCTGATGGATGAAATGATTTGTGACAAAGTAAGGAGATTTAGGATTTTAGATTGTTAGGATTGGATAAGAGAAGAATTCGATGGTTATTGGAGCCCCAAATCTCAACTCCGTAATTCCAAATAGGCCTTAACACAGTCATATAAATAAGTCTTTGGTAATTAGTTGAATGATTAGGCAGCTTGTCAAGTAGGTGCTGCAATAGTCAGAATTGACGAGCAATTTTCTATCTTTTCAGTATTGTATCAGGAGTTAGTTAAGATGTAGTATTAGGTAACGGATATGTTCGACAGGAATATGTGGGGTATTATATTAATAATAATATATAATATAATAATAACTGACATTAGATTTTCATTTTCATGACCTATTTCGGATGACTTACTAATTTAAAAAAAAAAGCTCTATTTACCTATTTTTAAAATAATGTAAAAAATAATGATTGCATCGCCAAAATTAAACCGTTCATAATAAACTAAAGAGAAAATGAAAATAATTATCCCATATGAACATTTTTGTTGTTTTGTTTTACAATTTATTTACTGCTCAACTGAATAGATGTACGTACCAGAATGATATGGGTTAGATGATGGGCGTTGTGGTTGAGCGCAGTTCTTGACCACATCGTTTCCTTGTACGTCAAGAAATGTTACTTTCATACCAGGGAATATAGGTGACTGGAAATATATTTGAATTAATTGATAAAAATGCAACATATTCGTGGGACACTAGTAACTAATACCGACTAATCATTTCAATAATGGTAATGTTGCTAATTGTGTATTTTATATATTTGAATCTTAAGATGTTTTACACTAGGATTAACATATACTTGTAGACCCAGCAATGTATTGTTATTGTTAGATTTAAGGATAAATATAGATTGAATGAACATTATTGAAAGTTTAATATTAATTTTCGTATTTATTTAAAGTTAAACATTTACGTGTTACATTATTATAATACTTTGGCACTATAAATTGCTATTGGATATACATGTTTTTGGTAATTCCAATTGTCATATATACAAACAATGTCAACAGCTCATTCCGTCCATCGGACTGCTTAAATAGTTAGTCTTGCGACATCCTAAAGTTCAGTCAATTTTCAAGTATCAAACAAACCAAAAGACATGATAGAAATATTACCAGTTATATGTTATAGAAAATGTTTAAAAAAATCATGTAGATTACAAAAAATAAACTTGAAAGAGATCCTACCTAAATTCTAATATATATAACTCAACATGACTCTCCCAATCTACACGAAACTTAGGAGTGGTTTAGGGCTCTGTAAACTGCACCAGAGTGCAAAAACCGGATCTGATTAAACAAATTAGAACCAGAGATATAAAATAAAACGATTGAAAAGTTTTTTTTTCCTATAATTTTGTTCATAACTTTTTTCTACTGGAGAAAACTGGGATTACAGTAGCTTTAAACCTTCCCATGGTAACACGGAACATTATAAAAAAAACAGCATGTAAATTGGTCCAATAATTAAAAAGTTGATTGTAGGCAAATATCCGAATAATTTCCTTTGATATATATAGAGATAATTTCCCTCAAGAACTTTTAATCATGTTAATATGTCTCCACTTTGCATTACATTGAATCTTATACATATTTCTCACCTGGAGTTTTTTCATTGTGGTATAAATAAAATAAAATTATTTTGAATATGTACATCATTTTTATATATGATTTCGGCAACTGGAAGTTTATTTGGCTGAATCTATTCATTATTAAGGGAATGATTACATGTCATTGTTATGATACGTAATGAATAATAATTCTCATTAGTTATCTCTAAAATTATTTGAAGTTAATTTTTTTAAAAATTAAAACCACATTGTTTTTAAGAGGAGATTCATTTGTGCACAAATAAATAATTCTTTTGTTTATTTGAGTTTTTCTGCTGACCACAACTCCCGACCATCTTCTCCTCTTATATATCTACGGTCTACTATCTTCATCTCATCGCATTGTTTTTAGGTTCCTGACTCTAACTATTCAATACTAAGAATTAAGAATAGTTTGACATAGATGTGATATTTTCAAGAATCTAATCTGCATTTGTTATTTATGTGGTGAATCGTTATTCATAATTCAATAATTTAATTTAACTTTAATATGCCGTTACAAAAGGCTGATTTACATAGAGATTATAAGCCCTATCTGGACTTACGGAGTTGAGCTTTGGGGATCCACTAAACCTTCGAATTCCTCTTGTATCCAATCCTTACAATCCAAAATCCTTTGTAAAATTCTCAATGCTGCCTACTTTATCACAAATAAAATCATCCATAAAGACCTTAATATTCCAATTGTAACCGATCTAGTCCGAAACAGATATCAATCCTTCAATTATAAAATCTCTAACCATCAAAACCATCTAGTTTCTAACCTTGCTTCGTCTTCTATTCCTGACAATCCTCCGAGGCACCTGAAAAGAAAATGGGCCCAGTCCATTATTGTATTACATCAAATTTACTTAATGTGTTTTTGTGTAAATACAGTTGTAAATTTTAATAAATAAATACAGAAAAATAAACTTTAATATGAAGATTACATTACCGTTTTTAATCCTTATGACTGGAATGGTGAAATGCTAATAGATTTATAAAAATATTTATAGAGCACCTAAAATAAGCTTAAATATTATCAAAAATCGGTTTTTCATTGTTTGTTTTTTTTTGTTTACTTAATGTACTCACTTGGTAGTGAGTAGATTTTATGTATGTCGTAATCAGATTTTTGAAAATTGTTGGTTTCTATTAATATAAGGTCCATAGATTTCATTAATTCTCAGCCTTCTTCATTTCACTCGACCGTACAATACTCCCTGACGAGAGCCATCGGAGATGTGAAAGAGATTCCCGCGCAGTCGTTGACACTGATCAGTATTCCGAAGGCACTACCAGGGGACCATATGCCTCCTCAAGCACCAATACTAACAGCCGTTGAATGACAATCCTCCGCCATTGTCTCTTCGGAGGAAATATCAGACTCAGAGGATTATGCTCTTCGGTAAGGTGAAGATTGTGAAGATTTTCTTTGCGGGGAGAAGATCGGTTGTAGATGAGGCTATAATCACAAGAACTGGTCTTTATAGAAGATATGTCCGAAAAACCAATTTATATATAACTAATCAATTATTATAAGATTACACTATTAGATATTAAATATGCGTAAAATTAAGATGTTTGAATTAGTATTAAGATAACGTCATTGTAATTATTTTTTTTTTATTATTTGATTGTTTGTTCCAACGACGATGTAGTTGGTAGCAGAATTGATGCGCATGCTCCTAAAGTTGAGGATTTGTAGCTTCCTTTCATTGTTGGACTGTTCATTGAAAAAGGCGAGGGATGTACCTTTTTCTCTGCAGACTATTCATTTGAATTATAACTTAGCCTAAAACTACTCCCTCAAAATCCATAATTGAAATGATATCGGGTAGAGTAAAAAAAAAAACAATCTTTTTCTCATCTATCTGACTTCCAATCCTTTCCAAGATCCAGGAACTATTTGAACCATTAGAAACGATTCTGAACTTGGTTTTTGAGCTTGTAGAAAAAAATGTCTGACAGTTTGGTGATTGGTACCTGAATCATTGAAACACAAAGATTGAAACAGCGCATCTACCCAGCAGTTTTCTGACTGTCAAACCATTCTTTTAAACAAACCTCAAAACCTGAGGTTTCAATCGTTAGATCAGGATTACTACATTTTTTTTTTATTTTACACCCCCTTCTTGGTCATTTCTGAAATACAGAGAGTAGAGGAAGCGTTATAAACAGACTGGGAAGGTCGAGTTTTTGAGAGTGGGTCAGCGACAGAATAAAATGCAATCCTCCTAAAAAGGAATCGAACCGGGAAAACTGCAATTGCGAGGTTGCGAAGACGACGACTTAACATATTCGTCTATAACGGCTATGCATCAACATGTAACAATTTAGGGTATACAAAAAATTTGGTTTCATTGGAAAACCGCCCCTCCTTACTCCCTCATAAAATAAATTATGCATTCCTTGAAAATTTCGTTAATGTTCAACAGGCAACATCTTTAATATCATGACCTTAATTTCAAAATTTAAGTTATTTAACCTATATTTCTTTAGATCGAAACATTTAATAGTGCACAGCTGCGCCCTATTCCTCCGAAATTTCCTGAATCCACAAGCTTGGATGAAGGAATATAATGAAGCTGACAGGAAAGTGAAGCCAAAAAGCCTTTATGATGATCTAGGGGCGTGGTAAAGGAGTAAGTAAAAAGTGCGAACCAATCACTGGCTGTCTCTTATTTCAGTTTAGATTACAATGGTGAACATTCCTATTTACCTCAACGTAAACCTAACCTCCATGGGCGTGGCCTTTTTGGCTTCAGTATAGCTTTGAAGGAGTGTAGGATTATGTCCGCCTCAAAAATCAGATCTATCCCCCTAACCAAAAGAAACGTCAGATTTACTTACTTTAAAATGGCTCGTTATATTCAAAAGAATAAACAAATTATCCTTTAAAACTGGTTTCGAATCATAGTCCAGGAGCTAGAAATCCTGTGTTTTGCACATTTAAAATCTCCACTTTCGCAACTTTATGTACAGCAGTAGTTCCCAATCCGTAGAAGTCCACCTCCACTCCCACTTGAGTCAAAGAGGATCCCACCAGGAAAATGTTAGAAAATTAGATTGCTAAAAACCATATTTTGAGGTTCTTTTATAAATAAATTAAACACTGATATAAGAGAAGGTAAAGAATAAAACAGTGACAAAAAATCATCTTCAAAATATGCATTTCTAAGACTCATCCAAAGGCTTTCACGGCAGAACTTTGGTCCGCGAGATGGGAACCTCTGATGTACAGTGAAGATTGTGAAGGAACTGGATACTTTGTCCATTTCTTTCATTTCCTGGTTCAATAGATTTCTTAGGCAATAATTTCTGAATTTAAAAATCATTTTTATTCCAAATAATAATAACATAAATGTTACATTTTGAACCCTTAAATATTTAGCATCTGCAATCTACTCGTGAGGCAACCACCACTCCAACTGCTGATCATTCACCTCGATGACTTAGACATTATCGCACACGGAATGCGCATTTACGCACCTGTGACCGATGACCTTCCATCCAGTTAATTAACGATCAGTTATCGAAATGACATCGCAGGCACCTGTCAGTTAGCACGGCCTTATTATCGGATCGTTGGGGCCATGATCCATGGATCATCTCGCAATGCCTTCAGCTTCTTCTCTTTGGATTACCGATTTCACAACGCACTCCTGAAAGAATGGCTAGGAAGGGTGGGGCTTATATAAATAGAAAAGAAGACATATAAATAAAATGTGTGAATACCCAGGTTTATACGAAGTTTTTGTTCCCCAAATTTTGTACTGAACATAGAAAATTTCCAGTTTATATATA
>NW_027111265.1:284216-302148 GCF_000696795.3 Halyomorpha halys | reverse complement strand
GAACTGAATTTATATCTATTTTCCTGGCATGTGTTCATTTATAAATATGTTTCCTGATAAATTTGGTGAACATATATATATCTTACATAAAAAAATCTCTACCAGCAGCGGTACTAAACATATGAAAGGTCAGTTATATTGTAAGGAAGTACTGTTATTATACTAACGATTGTTGGAGGAGGTGATGTGGTCAGAATAACATTCTACCGATAATTTCCAAGTAAGGGTACCCACTTTGTGAGGCTTGGTAGACGCCGGACGATAACCGAACCACAGTTTCGGATTCGAACCCAGGACCTTGGATTTAGTAGCACAGTGCCTTATCACTGAGCTAGTCCACTACTCATTTACCTCTCACATAATTATGAACATGAAAATTTAAACAAACTTTTCTCCCATATGTGATTCAGAAAAAAAACGTTAAACTATTCTTAAAAATCTCAAATGAGTGTATGGTTTGGGGTGGAGCACAGAGGTAAACTAAACAAAAAATTATTTATAATAATAGCTATATTTTGTGGTTTTAAATATTATAGTGCTATAAGTTATTGGTTTTCTTCTTTTTAAGTGCTGTTGCGTACTATATTTTGTTTATCAAACACAAACTTTTTTTACCAATTTATATTAAATATTTTTCTAATATTACATTGAGAAGGTCCATTAGAAATTTATTTTTAAAAAATAAACAAATACTCCTGGACTATAGTCTTACCTCTAACAACTTAATAGATTTATAATTGTTCAACGTGATTTCATTTTTGGTTTAATTATTGCATTGTGTATTAAGATAAATCTTGGAATGTGTAATGTAGATATGCTTACGCCCGCCCGTTTGATAGTGAATGAAGGCTGCCTGGAACTCATCAGAGGAATCCCTGTGTAAGGACTAAGGGTTTTAACCATTTCGTCATGCACATATTTTTAGCTAAACACTGTTTTTTTTTTAGAAGGAAACGATTCATTTAAATACGTCATAGTGTTTAGGAGTGATTCTTAAAAATTGTTTCGTTAATTGTTTTTTTGGTATTTAAGTTCCGCATTTTGACGAGTCAAATGCCTCTTTCATTCAGTGTTACAAAGTTCTCAAATGACCCGGCCAGAAAAAAACAGCCGAAACGATTTCAATATTTCAACGTAGCACTGACTAATAGCAATAAATAAGAGTGGAGTGACAGAAGGCTGTTATTTCACAGAGGCAAAGTCACTCTTGCGTCAACGCTGACTAGTTTGGTCTGCTCTTCCTGCCTTATATCACGGCACTCCGGAATCCTAGGAAACGGTTATCGTTTTTATACTTAGTTGTTACTTTTATTGACTGATGAATTGGGAATTTCATACAATGCTTTTAATGAATACATATATTTTTTTAATTGTGTAGATTGGATGTGCTCCAAGGAGGTGAACGATGAAATTTTATGAGCATTGATTATTTTCATCAATATATAAAGTTGTGGTTACCACTGAAGACTTTAATGACTTGTTTTTTTTTTTTTAATGAATGAATTGTTTCTGTTTCAAAAAGCGTTCATACTTGTCTGCTCTAAAATATTAAATTTTCATGTAAAAGTTATGTATTTCCAAAAAATCTCTTTTTACTTTTTAGTGCTTCCTAATGTTATGAACACCAATTTGGATTCCGAATATCTCACTCCACTATCCAGCAATGTCATCGTGTGGTGGACGTTTTCTCATCTTCTTTGGAGCGCAGAATGTACCGCGCAGTAGTCTTTTTTGATATAAAAGAGGCTTTTGATCGAGACTGCCTTCGACAATCCGTAAATTCCTACCCCCTACTCGTTCTCATTATCCGTTCCTTTCTCACTGATTGATTATTCAAAGTAAACCCACAATGGTTTCTATTCATCCCTCTTCTCTCTGTCCGCTGGTGTCCCTCAAGGTAGGATCCTCGGTTCTATTCTCTACACTGCCTATACAGCTGACATCCCAACCAATCCTCACCACGTATGCCGATGACACATGTTTACTCACAGTTAATAATAACCCTTTAATTGCTACCAATGGGTAGTTTCTCTACATGCCTGAGTCATTCCATTACAATCTAACATCAAATTTACTTTTATGTAAATAAAGATGTAAATGTAAAAAAAAGAAACCTAATGAAAATTTCATGTATTACATGTTTTCTTACAATATGGACCCTGACAGTCCATCATATCTTTATTTAAACATTTCTTTTTATTTTATTATTCATTGTATGAGAAAGTGGAGTGCAGTGAGTCTGTGGGTTTCCACTAGTAGAAAAAAAATCATAGACTGATTACTTTCTGAAATGATGGTATAATAAAATTAAAAATTATCCTAATTCTGGGACCAAATCCCCTAAAATCAAAAGCAGAGGACATAGATGATTAATCATGCATGAAGTCAAGGTAAATAAAGTAGTTCTATTTCTAATAATTAAATTGCTTGTGTATAAATTCTACTTTTCTTTCATCGTTAAGGTAACCCTTTGATTAATGTGAAACCTGTTTTGAAACTTAAACGTAGTACATAACCCTTTTTTTTAAAACATTATATAGTTGAATTAAATTGTATTTTACAAATAATAATAGTAAATAAATTGTAGACTTTTTAAAAACGCATTGATTAAACTTTCCAATTCTAAAGCTTCCTGGGTTTTTAAAAATATATTTCAAAATTCAAGACGCAGGTCTTCTTAGTTACTGTAGTTCTAAATAAGACCCATCTTTTGTACTTATACATTTTATTGGGTTTAGCGGCATTTAATTATTTTGTTGTAAGAATATCAGATGCATCATGTTACAAGTAATTTTAATTCATTTGCTGCGGTAATTTCGTTGCAAAAAAAATATATAAATGAAATCTGATTACAAAGTAAATTGGAATCGTATCTATAATATACATACATAATAACTTTAAACGCTATCCTTCTTCTTCCTTTTCTTACAGACTTTTTTTTTTTTTTTTTTTTTTTTTTTTTTTTTTTTTTTTTTGTCAGCTCCACACAAATCGGGTTGGCTAGAACTGGTTATATTGTTAAATGTAAGCTAGATATATAAACAATTAATTTTTTAAAAAATGCAAACCTACCTGAAAATAAATATAAACATTATCAAACTTAAGTGATTAATAAATACATAAATAAGAAATCGCTTACTTTAGGAATTATATATAATTATCAATTTTACATTATATTATTTTACTTTTCTTTTCCATGCCTCCTATTTTGTTGTACGTTAATAACCGCGTATAATGTTATCTTGCAAAAACAAATAACAATCACAAAGATATGATTGATGTCCTAGGCAAAGTTGGATAATTATAATAAAGGCTCAAATCCACGGAATGTTTTTTAAATAATAGTAAACATTTGTTGACGAAAATTAATTTAACAATATAGTGACTTTTAATACGTGATCTAACGCAAAATACTATTATTTTTTTTATGTTTTATATTAAGCCAAACTGAATCAAATAATTACCGAAGATACCTTTCAGTTTTTTTTTTAAACTTTACTAGTGGAACTTAATTTGAACTACTAGTTTATTATTTAATTACTTTATATTTGGCTTATTCTAGAGATTACAAGCCAAACAGAGTATATACAATACATTTTCTACTGTAAGTAGTACTCGTCTTCATCAAGGTCTTCATCGACTCGTTAAGACGAGCATTGTAGAATCGTACCAACTTTGGTATAGTTTCATGTTTTTCTACTATATTCCAATAGAATTCAGATATATAATAAAACCTAACGAAAATGGAGTTTATTTGGGTTACATACCTCATTAAAATATATATACTTTTATAATACAAATATAGATGGAACTACTTTATGAATTAAAAATAGGCCTCCTATATGTTTGAGACATATAAATGTATTTCCTGTTACCATTTATTTCTGACTCAAATTTATTCAATGTGTCGGTAAGTAGCCATGACATTTTAATAACATTGCAACCATAGAAGGATTCCGCGACTATCGATAGAAAAGGTAGCACTTTATCGAAAAAGGAATGAACTAATATTAAAGCTTCCTGGTGGACTAAATCGTTAGGTCAAACCAGGACAAGGTAAATTTTATCGGAGTTGTTTCATTTTTCAAGACTGTGCATTCCATAATCAAGACTCAAGATCCATCCTGATACGGGAGGAAGAGACCTTGCAAGAGGTAAATTCTCCGGAAGGATACACGGTAGCAGAATAATTAATGTGAATACGACAGGGGCTCCTAGTGGGTCCTATAGTATGCATTATGTATGGGAAAGGGTCCCGTCCGAACCATATCTTATCAACGGCATTCTTATTTAGGCAAGGCTTACTTTCCATTTACATATACGGTATTTCCATACATATCGGTCCGGTTGGGATGGTGTCAGTCGTGAGAACGGAATGATAATAGCTTCTGTTGGGATCTCGTTTGGAAAACTGAGTCGGATCCAGGAGAACCTAAAATGGTTGCTCATTTGTTCACATATAAATGCAGTCACATCTAATATGCATTGGAATTTTCCAACGTATTATCCTAGCATAGGGAACGAGTGTTGGAAAATTATAAATAGTTTCATAAATAGGTAGTATTTCTCTCAAACACATTATCTTAATATCGTTTATACATTTTCACAGATCAAGGAAAAGAATAATGAAATAAATATGTATGCACATAAAAATCATGAATAACTGGGATTCCCTTCTCATGTAAATGTATTTTCTTAAATTTTACTCGTCTGAAAAAAATTAATTATAATTATATTTCGGATTATTGCTATAGTAGATTACTAAATAATAATTGTCTAAAGCCTCTTGTCCACTGGGAACGGAAAGTTGCGAATTCAATTCATCCGAAATCGCACAAAAAGGCACGAGTGATTGGAGGGGAGGGGAGACCGCGTACACTTGGACAGTATCGTTCGTCAGTTTTCGTCCGAATAGGTGCGCAGTGCGAAGCAATCCCGTTCTGCTGGGATTTAGTTACGAAAAAAGAGTGGCAAATAGGCTATGAAAATTAATTAGAAGAAATGTATCCTTTCTCATTCGAAAATAGGAGAAGTAGTTGTCATCGTTGATTTGAAGAGCATGCCATAATTGATAAAATTCACCGAACCGGTTTCTTTTTTGCGTACATGTGATTCTCCCATATTCCGTTTTCGACGATATCGACTCTGCTTGATACGTCGATGAATCAAAGGTGATAGTTTCGATAGCGAATAATTCTTCATCAGAAAAACTGTCCCGAAGTGCCATCTCGTCTACTAAGAATCCAGACGAATACTGAGGTAATTTGAATTCGCACGATTTCGTAGGAACCGTGTTCTCAAAAATTCGCTGTTCGCAGCTTTTCGCTCACAGTGGACGAGAGGACTAATAAAATTGTCAATACAATTATTTCTCAATAGTCAATGTTTATCTTAGCAGTCCCTTAATTTTCTTATATCTTTATTTCTACATATCTCAGGCTATAAGCCACCACAACCAGTGTCCAAATTCCAAATTCAGAAAAATGAATATGAAGAAGTGAAAATGAAGGTTTTAAGATTTAAAGATTTAAGATTCACAAAACTTATAAAAACAGTATATAATTCGGTAGAAAAAGACAAAAAAATAAATCCAGATAAAAGAAGAAACATCTCGAATCAACTGTAAAGAAAAAAAATTAATTAGGTACAGAGAATGTTTCCAAGACGATAATTTGCAAATATTTAAGAAGTATTTACTTGACGGGTTTTTCAGCTGTTCAAATTCATTTTTCTGAATTTGGAAGAAGTGAAAATGAAGGTTTTAAGATTTAAAGTCATCATTCTCTAATAGATTCTTAAATAAATAACCAGTCAAAGTTGCTAATTCAAACAATTATCATTGGGCCAAAAAAATAAAGACAGTACAACTCATATCAACAAAATACTTCTTAAATATGTGCAAATTATCGTCTTGGAAACATTCTCTGTACCTAATTAATTTTTTTTTCTTTACAGTTGATTTGAGATGTTTCTTCTTTTTTCTTTGGATTTATTTTCTTTTGTCTTTTTCTACCCTAGTGATGCATAAATTGGTGAAACGTTGACTGGCGAATTATACTGTTTTTATAAGTTTTGTGAATCTTACAAAAATATTTTTGTTGTTTTTTTTCCGATTTTGGTTCTTATACTTTAGATTCCTACAAAATATCGTCAAGTTTTTTGGTGGGTAATTTACTGAAATTTAGTTTTTTTGTATCAATTTCTGGAAAAAATCACTATTAAAACTTCATATAATATTCTGAGTATTAATTAATAATAAAATCAGGATGGATAGTAATATTTTAATTTATAATATAAATGTTTTAATTAAAATAATACAAAATGTTTTTTTTAAAAGAAGTTGAATTTATCAAATTAATTTTTTACCGTTGACTTTATTTAATAACAATTTGAGATCCGAAACGTTATCCCTTCATGAATTAAATATTCAAGAGATTTTAAGGGTGTTTTTCCAGAAATTACTGAATTAAAAAATAGTGCAAGATAGTAAATATTTTTTAATTTTAAAGTCCACATTCACATAGAAAATGCAACTAAGGCACCAGATTTTATAATTTTCACTTTTAAATTTCTGAATGTTTTTGGAAAGTCACTTTTCTATTAACTATTATAACTTTTCTATATACTAATCATTTAATTGAATGAAAAATTAGTCTATTTATAAAATATTTTCTAAATAAGATTTAATAAAAATTAATTATTCTAAAAGAAATTTGGTCATTAATTATCAAGGATAACCATAAATGGAGATCTCCTTAATATGACAATCCTTATATATAAGTTTAAAAAATACCTAAATTCAGCACTTTTAAAACTAACTTCAACGTAATTTTTGTGAGTCTTACAAACACTGTAAGTTACCTCTGAATCGATTCTATAAACTTGATATAGTGGTTGAAATTAATTTTGTTATTATATTGTTGTTCTCTGTGGCTTTAGGGCGTAAAACCCTGAGGTCATCAACGCCCAAGTTATAATATTGTTTAGTATGTGGGCAAATTTTTAAGCTGATTTCAAATGATCAGAACTGGTCGACTATTTATTTTTTTACTTACTAACGCCTTTTATTGGAATATTTCAACAATGAATACACTTTTAAAAAACACGTTTTTATATTTCCCTAATCTTTTCTAATTCTTCCGAAATCTAAGATAGTTCATCGGCTCCTTGTAAGGTCAATGAAGCAGACAAATTGTAACCATAAGCAGTTCTGAGAGGAATGGAATTAGACAGGAAGTCCTCAATGACAAAAGACCAAAGAAGCAATGAGTGACGCAAGTGTGACTTGGTCGCAGTGAAATATCAGGGTTCTGTCACCGATAGTTATCGCCCTGAGTCAGGGCTCCCTTGAAATATTGGAACTCTTTCCGTTATCTAATTTCTTCCACTCCAAGAGAGGATAGTGATGAAAGACAGACTGGGTAAAATAAAAAAAATATAAAGGAATGGAACTTAAAGTAAAAATAACATTTTCGAGTAACTATCTATATTTGAAGGGAAAATATCTTTCTGTCAAAGTCACATACCTATTGTAAGATACACGATAAAAATAAGCGTATAAAATACCGTTTTTACCCTTAAAGGTAGCTATTAAACTTATTTATGTTGTTTAAATAAATATATTTTATCCAATTTTAGTCTCAAAACAATTTTTATTTCTTTATAAGTCCGAGGTTTTGGCCAATTCGACCATCCTCAAGGACAATCTATTTAAAATTTTATAACCACACCATAAAAAAAAATCTTTATGCCCAGGTCATAATTATCAGTCCACAAATTACCCTAATTAGTCAATTGTTCATATTAAATTTAAAATTAAAAGTTTTTATCACAGTCAACCTTCTCTATTATAATTTATCACAATATTTTTAATATATAATTTATATTAATTTTGTGCCTTCTTATTTTTTTTAGTATAATTTACACCTAAAAAAATTAAAATTAAATAATTTTTGTTATTGACGTAGTGGCTTATCATTTTATATAATAATTGTATTTTTCCATTTACTAATACATGGAATTTAGGGGGAATTTGGACAATCGTACGAAATTTTGAATTGGTGTTTTCGCGTTTTGAGTCCAAATAACCGTCTTAAAAAATATTTTCCGCGCGTGTGTTTATATGAACAGCTTAGCTAAAAAACGAAATTAAAAGTACGTATTGGAGGCGTTTATATATCTGGAATGTTAGGGTAACTTTTTCTAAAAAATCAACTGAGCAGAAATGCCAATTTATAGAAACAATTTTTAACTTTTTTTCTCTCTCTAAAAAAATAAAAGTTTTTCACAAACGGCTCTAACAATACTCTTGAATTTTCGAAAAGAAACTTCTCGTGTCGGTCACAATAAAGGTTACAAAATAGAAGAAAGAAATTATTTATTGTTAACCAACGTTTGGCCACATTTTGCAGGGCTTTGTCAGGGCTAAATGAAAAATAACATACAAACATTTTTAGAAATTGACAAAACATTAAAATAAATATACAAAGAAAACATCAAAAGATATATAAACAATTTTTTTTGTTTATAAAGTATATAAACAAAATAATAATTTAAGGAAAAATACATGCAGATGGACAAGTGCATTTAGTAACTAGTTTTTTGTCCATTCATGTGTATTCTTCCTCGAATTATTATTATTATTTCTGTTATTTATTTTATAAACAAAACAAATAATTTTTGTATTACATTTTTATCTTTATTTTAATGTTTTGTCAATTCTTACAATGCTTGTATCTTGTTTTCATTTAGGCCTGACGAAACCCTGCAAAGTGGGGAGAAAGGTTGGTTTATAATAAATAGTTTTCTTCTACAATTTTGATACCTTTATTGACCACCACGTGGACTATCTTCCTACAATTTAATTAATTTAATCTTAATGTAGTTAGTGAAGGTTTTGTGATTTCAGCACCAAAATTTTCAAATTTAGTATACATAATTGATTTCTATTGTTTCTTTTACATAAATTTGAAGTGACAGCAAATGCCTGCTTATGTGACATGTTCCTTTTCCTAACCCTGAAAATTTTATCTATATATCATTGAATTGAAATTTCATAAAATTGTGAATTCAATGATTTTTTTTTTAATATAGATTTGAATATAACGGTTTATTTTTAAATTTATTATGAAACGGCAATGAGGACTGGGAAGGAGAGTTTAGGGGGAGCCAAGAAGCAGGTAGAAACGTTAATCCATGAGTTTATAGGGGCTATGGTTTGTATTAAAGGGATTTCTACCTGCCCTATCCTTTCCTTCATTCTTTCTCATACCATTCTCATTTACATCAAGATTTTTATTCAAATCAGTTCCCAGACTTTTCAGTAATCTTAGACACGTTAGAAAAAAAAAAAATTTAATGCCGGTTTGGATTTCCGGTAAATTCTGAAAAGTAAGCGTTACTAATATGGGTTTGGGTGCATTGCTTATTTTAAATTTTGGAATTTAGTAAAATATGTATACCCCTGCTTTGAAAAATAAATGTAGAGAATTTAAGGGATATGTCACGAAATCAAAATGATTCTGAAAATCTCAGTGGCCAAACTAAATACACCTCCTTACAATTATACACGGTCAAGGAGATGATTTTTCAAATAGTTCTAATCACTATGAAATATTCGCACGGGGTAGAACAATAAATAAATTTTCAAATTCGATGATCAAAGTGCAAACCAGTATTATTCATATAATACTAGAAAAAAATACACAAACCAATTTTTCATATACTAAAAATGTTGAATTTGGAATCTTGGTTCATTAAAAAAACAATCATAAAAATAAAAATATCATAAATAAGTCAATAAATTTGAAAAATGCCAAATTTCAATAAACATTGGCTTAAGTGATAAATGTTATATAAAATATACTTATATAAACAATTACAATTGCATTGGAATAAAATAGTTAATTACCTATCATACGATTTAAAACCAAATATTCATAAAAATACTTAGTGCCATTGAAACAAATAAATAAACAAAGAAGACAAAAATAATTTAATTTTTAGGTGTAGGAACAGAACCACAGCTAGTTTTCTGATTAATAATGAAAAAATAACCATATAATAAGTTTTTCGGTTCATTTTTTTTTTCTATTTCATTATTAGTATTTTATGTATTATACTACCTTAAACTGAAATTTCTAGTTGTCTTTGATACGAAAAAAAACAAGTCATATTCCGAAAACTTTACTTCAATGGCTGCATGTTTTCTCTAAAGAAGGTAAATCAATTTTAATTAGATGCAGAAAACGGTTTTTCTCCTGAAAGTAGAATAATAGAGGACTTATGAAAATTAATGAAGATAGTAAAATTAATATGAAAAGTAAATAAGATAGTAATTATGAAATTAAAATGGAACAAAATCACACCGGCAGAGTGTATATAATCCTCTCATTTTTTATGATGTTTCTCTTACTTGATTAGTCAGCATATACTAAATATTTCTTTACCGTTAGCTTTTTTTTTTGTTTTTTTTTAAATAATGTTATTAACATCTATCACCACAATTCTTGCACTTTGTCGATATATGGGTAAATCCATGGAGTCGTAATCTATATATTACGTAATCTCGCAATCTATATATGTAAACTATATGTAATATAGGCCTATAGAGTACAGCTCCCATGGTGTTATACCACAGGAATGCGGAATGCCGTAACATACTGGCTACCTACATGGTCTATTGCCTCTTTAGTACAATCCTAAGGTAAGTGATTTTTACATAAAAGATCGAACCTTGGGTATCGAGCACTGAACCACCTTAAGAAAACCGAATACATACCTCTTAAATATGAAAGCTCATTCGCTGGTGGTACATCTGACAAAAAAAGATGTGGTTTTATGTAAAAATAGACGTGTGCCAAAGATATTACCATAGACAGGAGTTTATTTCTCTATTGTGGTCCCTCATAAACTGTCCCAGATCAATTAGGGTTGTAAAAATTAGCCAAAGTCTACGATAAAATTTAAAGAATACGGCAAATAAATTTTTATTTATCAGGTATACGATTATTCAAGAAGAGGAATGAAATCTTTTCAAAAGCCTTCGTTAAGAAGTAACGACTGATTCTTTGCTAGTACCAGACTGATGTGGTCAGAAAGAAGCTTTTTTCGAAGAAAAAATATTTTATTAATTTTTTTAGTTACAAGAAATCTTATTTAGAGGGAAATCTTCAATTGTTTTTCATAAATAAATTCATAATATCTTTGAATAGGTAAATATAAAAACTATGCTTATCAAATAATACTGTTTATACATTATTATATATACAATATGCAAATACGCATATTTGCGGTTATTTAATGTGATTGATTAGTATGCTGTGTATATAGCAACCCGATGTGTTTGGGCAGTATTGCTCAATAAATTATGTATTTCTCTCTCTCGGTCATTCAACCAAATATTTTCTAATGCGCCCGCTGCATACTAAAACAAACAACTACGCACATGTATTATGATATTAGTTTGTTTTCGCACTAGAATCGATTTTAGAATTAGTCATCTTCAGTATTTCAAAATAATCCTCCACAGAAGTCTTAAGTTTGACTTTTTTTTTTTTGGAACAAAACCATAAAACAAATCGAAAAAAGTTTTTTTTTTTTTTAAAAAAACAGAGAACAATAAGAGTGGAAATAAAATAATGTAATATTTTATTTTCAATTTATTGTACACTTCCTCAAAATAAGTTAAATAATAAAAATAAAGCCTTAATTATACATTAAGAAAAAAAAGGTTTGAATAATGTTTTCCATATTATTTATTTCTGTTTTATGGTTCACGGGTACTCGGTCATTTGGATTGACAGTCATTCAAAAGTCAGACTGACTTGAATCATGAAGATCTTTAACAACATTAACAACCCAGCTGATGCTTACTCGTAATGAGACATGGAACAGTAAGCATCTTGTGCGTCTCTTTCAGTTCATAAAAAAAATTCTCTTGACTGTCCATTTTGAATATGTCTAAAAATCTAGAAACCTTAAAATAGAAATAAATAATATGGAAGACATTATTCAAATTTTTTTGAACATTTTGGACTTGGCCTGCAAAAGTGAAACGCATGATATGAACAAGTATCCTCCCCCCATCACTTTAAATCTTGAATTATCGAATTTAAAAAAAATTTAGTATTACCCCACACACGATCAATCTGAACGCCCATTTTACTATCAGTGCGACTAAGTAGGGGTTCTACCTTTAAAACCATTTGTACAGATTTCCCTATTATATTCATACAATAATAAATACACAGATAAGGGTTACAAAGAATCTACAGAGCACTCCTTTTTAAATAAACATTAAACATTTTTATTTATTTTAAATCACAACAAAATGAAAAGTCCTTAGCAATAACTAGAAACAAATTTTAAGGTAAAGGATCTGGAAGCATATCTTCCTGAGTACGCCGATATCAGAATAAAGGATAATAAAGATGACATTCTGTTAGATTTTTATTATTTTATTTTTAGTTATTTTAACTTTTTATTAATTAACTTAAATACCCTTAAATACGTATATACACAATTATTCCTCTATATAATTACTAGTTTCAACTGCATTTTCATTTTCTAAACTACTTTAGAAAACAATTGAATATGTTTACCTGTATTCGGTGTTTTATTTGTAACTAATTGGTTTATTATGATTTTGTTAATTTTATTTTACTTATTATTTCAATTGAAACTTAATTTTTGGTCAAAACATAAACAGTGTATAATTCTTTTCGAAGATATATAGATTCCAAATAATATCTCTATAAATCATATCATTATTTTAATATATTATTCTTTAATAAAAAAAAAAGATTACGTCTTTATTTTTAAAAAAATATACACATTCATCTCGCATCAGGTATGGACAAATTTTTGAAATTTATTATTCCAAAAAACTGGTTCAGCCGTTAAACCGAAGGAAACTGCCAAACCGACAACGATTTAGCATAAATGTCCAGACATTAAGACGGAACACAGATCACATCTGTCCCTGGTTATAGACTGGACACAGGAGAGCCTGAAGCCTTACAAATGATGCGTCATTGGTGATATCTACATCGACCATTAAACATGTAAAAGAGTTAACTGATTTGTGGGAATGGACGGGCTGCCTAAAAGATTTCGAACTGAGGGGAAAAGAAAAGGATGGAGGAATTTGAATTGGCATTTTCAAAACCTGGTTTGACAGTGTCACACTGTCTGGGATTGAAACGTCTTAACGATTGGAACACTTTGAGCTAAATCTTACATTCAGTGACATTGACTTAGTGAAATAATTCTCATATTTTATTTTATGAGGATGTCTTTGAAATATTACAGCGATCTGATTTTTCACGTAGAGGAATTATGGTTGTTAAAAAAAAATGTTTTAGAATTCTAACTTAATTTAATAGTTTCAGAGCTATTTGATTTGAATAAATACGTCCTTAATCGTGTAATTTTTGGAACATGGGGGAAAAAGTTCAGTCATAATTATTATTATTATAAAGCAATTAAATAAATATAATATTATTTATAACACATCTTCTAGTACAAGAGCCCAAGAGAAGAAAAGAGTCGGTTATTTCACCCCAATATTTGATTACGTTAATGAAAACTATGTACAATTACTGGTCAATATTGAGTCTGTCAAGTAAATGTAGGGAGAATAAAAAGTAGCGGCTATTTCTTTAGGTTACAAAAAAGTAGTTTTTATTCGGAGCTCTATATCTTTGAAATTGCCAACAACAATATATAACCTAAGAGAAGATCATTTAAAATTGAATAAATTTTCTAAAATATGAACCCTAATAGAGCTTTTTGTGTTCAATAGTTCCCAGGATTACAGGCAAAAGCAACCTTTTTAAAAAGCAACATTTCATAAACAATGCACTGTAAAATTAGTAGTTAGTGAATTTGATTAGAGAAATCTATACTTCAAAAACCATTTGACGTACAGATGTTTATTAGTACTCAAATCAAAGCTAGCTTATTGTTCTATAAAGTAGTTTATGGCGTTTATTTTTGTAAGAGTAGTAGTTTTTATGATATTTGACAAAATCAATTCACAAAATGTTGATTTCTGGTCGTTCGGGCAAACTTTTTGGATTTATGAAAGATAATATCTCAGGAAGTATTAGACGTCCAGATGTCTGTCAGCACTCAAAATAAAGGCAATTTAACTTACGATAAAATAATTTAAGACACGTATTTTCATGCTGCTCGTTTATCCACATTAAACTCTAAGTAGTGGAGCATACCTACTAGCAGGGCCCTGTTTCATAATAAAGTACAAACTAATAGTATTAGTCTTGTAGATTTATCTTAATTCAATTACACTGACATGTACAATAGTAACTTGTGCTTTAGTATTTTTTAATTCCTGTAATATCACTAATAGTTATTCCTATCGTGAAAAAAATAACTATTAGTATCATTATCACACTAGTTTCTACACTTGTACTATGAACTAATACTATTAGCATTCATTATGAAACAGGGCCCAGGACGTAAATAATATTTATATTTTTATTGATCCGTTTTTATTGTAATAAAATTTTATTACGAATATCACGACTAACTAACTCGATTTTCAATCAGAGTTTATCCTACCTAGTCTACGAGTAAAAATATTTTATAATCCCTTTACAAATAAGGATCAATTTGATATTAAATAGATGTTAAAGTAATAATAATAAATATATGTATTTTACTATCAAAAGAGCTGAATTCAACAAAATTGCGAATCGAAACGGCATAAAAATGTTAAACATACCTGTTACGATTCTACTTTTTATATCCTTGTCCGGGTTGTATTTGCTACGTAGCAAGTAGAACATTAAAAATCAACATTCCACTAAACCGGCTCTAAATTGAAAATAAAAATGAACAGAAATCATTGACATCCACCCCAAGTCCCTAAAAGTGTTTATTTTATTTTTATATCTTCTAAAAACTCTTGAAAACCGTTTAAAATTCACACAAAATAATATACTTATATTCTTTTCAAATCCAAGAACTGCAGCAATTTGTATGCGATCATAATGGCGGTTTATTAATATTATCAGAAAAAGTAACTGTTGATCGCGGTATAAAAAACTTTGATTATAGGGGAGTGTGAACATAAAAAAATATAACATTAAAAAGAAGAACCGCATGATTAGTTGAAGGAAGTACTTATATATCCAAAAAGAAATACTGATAATACTTTATAATTACAGTAAATACGGATTAAATGATTTGAAGAGTAGCAAATTACTCCTTACTGTCAATATTTTTCATTCAAAATCTCAAAAACTACCCCTAATCATTAGGAGAATGAATCCCCATTTCTGGGATTAATTAATTAATGGGAGAATTAAAGGCAAACCGATGTTGGCTTATTATTTTCCATTTTAAAAAATAAATGGTGTTATTAGATTTGTTTGAAAAATTCTTAAATCTCAACTTTGTGTAAATAGTCTAAATTTTAGCGCAAGTCATTAAACACAATATTTTTTTATTGTGTAGTTCAGACATATCAGAACAAAAAAAATAGAAAAAACTTAACCGAAGTAGTTAGCTGAACCGAGCTTTTTCTCCAGCTTGTGAAGGAAAAAGTACGCTTCCAGAAGGTCCCGGCGCTCCCCTCTCAGCCTTTTATTGAAGGACAATGGAGGTTGGGAGAGGGCGCTTGTCGCAGACGCTGACCATTGCCATTAGAATAGGGGTACTTGCCGTTTTTTATAAACAAAATAATTAAAAACAGCCAAAAAATTGGGAAACTACTGATGTTATGGCTTAGTTCACTATATCTTTCAACAACTTATTGGGGGAGGGGAGAGCAAAATATAAAATCCTGAAATAATTTTGATCATATTTTCTAAATTAATATGATGTTAAATGAATATAACGCATGAAGTTTATTTCTCCCCAACTTTTCGGATTTTCAGATTTCTGAAGGATGACACCATCCCATGACCTTCCCTGCAAAGACGCACCTGCGTACAACTGTCTTTTAAAATAATTATTAAAAACTGTCAGGATTATTAATAATTGATTTAACTTGACAATAAGCCTTTGATCTAGTCTGGCACCCGGGTCTACTTTACAAACTCCGTTAATTCCTACCCCTACATACTTTTTCATTATTGGTAATATCCTCAGTCCCATCCTCTACACAGTTTATGATGTCTGACGGTCTAAACTTCCATTCCATCACAAAAAAACTGATGTATATGACTATAAGGTTTATCTGGATGCACGGGGTTGGTCTTACTGGCTACTCTAAACCTTTAAATTTTTCTAGCATCCAATCCTTACTTTCAAAAATCCTTCGTAAAATCCTCAACGCTCCTTACTTCGTCACAAATGAAATCATCCATAAAGACCTTAATGTTCGATATGTAACCGATCTAGACCTAACCAAATTTCAAACCTTCTATTACAAATTCCCTGACCATTCAAACCACTTAGTTTCTAACCTTGTTTCTTCTTCCATTCCTAGCAATCCTGCGTATTAACTGAAAAAAAGATGGTCTCAAGACCTTCAAATGAAGAGTGTTGGGTGATACCAATGAGTAATATCTCTACAATACTGCATCATACTATTATAATCTAGCACCAAATATACTAGGGGTATTTTTATGTAAATATAGTTGTAAATATTAATAAATAAATAAAACAAAAAATTAACAATTTTGCAAATGATATTGTTTTCTACTTTAACAATAACGAACTATCACAAAACTATTACAGAAATGGCCTTTCCAAACCAGATCCTTGGAGTAGTATCAAGTTGCCTAGAAAAGCGAGATAATAATCCTCAAGCTGTGACCTTGCCTGCCTCTATCCACTAACAAGGTTGCAATAAAAAAAAAAAATCCCCAGTGCAATTGCACAACGATGCTGTCAGGAAGCAGGTATGAATAAACAGAAGAGGTATGCATTTGGTATGCTAGCTGCCCGGAGAGCATCTGGTCACCAATGACAAACTCCACTCGTTGGTAAGACGTCGTCTTCCTATGCATTATTTATATTGTTCTGGCAGAGCGATTTATACCTATCGTTTCCTGATGGCTGTATCATCGGCGTTGCCTACGAAGTGGGAAATTTTCTCTGTAGCTATATTGAAACGTATGATGATCGAGTTGCATAGGAGTTGAGCAGATTAAATCATTTCAACTGTAAAATAGTTATATTTATTTCTAAAAATGTGATGAATGACTAAGATAGAATAATGTGTTTATTATTTAAATCGCTTACCATTCACAGTGATCCTATAAAATGAGATTGTACCACATGGGCCGAGAATATGCTGACGCAGAACTCAACAAATAAAAATTAATTAGTAATATCGATAAGACTCACATTTTTTTTAACAGTTGGTGATATGAAGAATTAATATCACGCATAGGTGAGTAATGTATTTCTATCCACCTATTATCTGAGAAGTTTAATTACTGAACCTTTTTTTGGTTATTAGATTATCACATAATCATTAAAACAAATTCGCTTCATTGGACGAAATTATGTCATCATTTTTATTTTCTATTCTGCCAGGAGCCTACCGACAATTTGGTACAGACGGATTTGTTTTTATGAAAATACCAAAAGAAAAAACAAAACATTTTTACGCTTTGTTATTTATAACATTTTCGTCATTATGAAGATTATAATTATAAATATTAAAGAAATTTCATACAATGTAAAAATATTACATAACGAGAGAAAACAATTTATATCATTAAACGATAATTAA
The DNA here is from genome assembly GCF_000696795.3 of Halyomorpha halys. Classification (NCBI taxonomy): domain Eukaryota; kingdom Metazoa; phylum Arthropoda; class Insecta; order Hemiptera; family Pentatomidae; genus Halyomorpha; species Halyomorpha halys. Next base: position 284,438 of record NW_027111265.1, on the reverse strand, counting down.
CTGTTTTAAATCTCCATTAATTACAGATTATTTTTAATTCCTTTTTTTTCGATTTTTCTGTGTGATTTCATCATAGTCCAATAATGATGGCGTGTAACTCAACTCCACTTTACTATTTATCTTAAAGATGGTTTAATTATTTTTTAATTTAATGGTTATCGGTGCCTATAAAATAACTGATATATATTTTTCTATTTTATTAAAACAATTAACCGTTCTTAT
>NW_027111265.1:281424-282820 GCF_000696795.3 Halyomorpha halys | reverse complement strand
TTATTTATTTAAATAAATAAATAAACTAGGGATCAGATTAAACAAAGGATTCTCTTCGGTCAAAATTGTTCTTTTAAAGTTCCTTACAATTCGTTTATTTAAAATGGAGTTGTTTATACCTGGTTAAAGCAAAAACAAATTTATACCTTTACGTTATAGGACACTGTATCAAATTCGCCAAGATGTTTCCAAAGGAATTCGAAAAGATGTTTCTTTGCCAGGAAAGAACATTATTAACCTTTGTATACATTTGTATATCAATAACAAAACAAATATAAAGATATCATAATCAAGTAAAATATTTCATAATACCTTGCTGAATGAATAACAAAATAAAATATAATTAAAAAAAAATTATCAATAAACCTCGCTCAAAAACATTAAAAGATGCAAAATATAATCAAATAAAGAAGGGGAGGGATTAAAGAAATTCGGTCTAGAAATAAACTATTAAAAACAACTTCAAAAAATATTATTATATTGATGAAATCAATAAGAAAACTAAAAAATGGGTTTTGTAATAATTTATAAAGATGTTATTAAAAAAATTGATATGTGTAATAAAAAAACAAGTTTAATGTACAAATAATAATATAATACATTAAAAAAATAGATATAAACAAAATCTTAAAAGTACAACAACAAAAAATGGAAATTTAAATGATTAAACTGGTAAGATGGAGAAACAATCCCGAAACGTCGAAGATAAATTATTAAGAAATAAACAAAATGACGAAAAATTACACGCATGTATGCATGTTTAATATACTTAGATCTAATAGCCTAAATTATGATACAACACTATACCACTTTCAATAAGTATCACATCTATTTCATATATAAGATATAAATCATATTGTCATAAATATATCTTATGTATTATAAAATATTTAAAATTATGAAGTGATATATATATTATAAGAAGTCAACTTCCTGTTCCTAATTATTATGACTTTATTGAAAACTAAAATAGCTTAGATTTGTGATAAATAGATTGTCTTACTTTATATACTAAAATTAAGATACTTTATTATAAATAAATTAATGACTAAACTACATAAATATATATAAAGTAATGATGATATAAAATGTTCCAACAAGAGATGGTGCTGGTAGGCTATCTTACCACTATCTTATCACTAGGCAAAGATAAGAGAGCTCCTAGCCTCGAACCTATGTACCGCTCCCTTCTAGATTAACTCTTTTTTTTTTTTTACAAGTAGAACTTTTATAATTTTTTATATTTAGTTTTCTTGGTTTTATAATGTTAGTAAGATAATTGTGTAAATATACTTGTTTCTTTATTTACATTATAATAAGAAAATTAGGTCTGTTTTTCCGATACGTTTTAATTCGACTGAAAATTGTTCATATTCAACTCTGCAAGAACAGAATT
>NW_027111265.1:245642-281299 GCF_000696795.3 Halyomorpha halys | reverse complement strand
ATATATAGTTAAATTAGGATGGATAATCTTTATAAATAGCTTATTACTTTAAAATTTTTATCTTATGTCACAAATTTATATATTTTTCACTATTGACTACAATTAACTATACATATCTATATGATAATAAAAAATCATGGTTGTTTACTAATCATTTTAAGAAAATTATAACAAATTAATTTCTATATCAGGGATGTTCCCCTTTCAATCTTCTTAAAAAAAAGAACAAAAATATAGAAATAAAAGATTTAATTAAATAAAAGGTGATTTAAGAAAAAATATATATATACATATTTATATGTAACTTACAATAGAAGGTTACGCACGTGAACTCACCGATTTCAATGAATTTTTTAAATTAAAAAAATACTAAACACGTGTCCAAGGGTCCTTGCTAATGCACTCTTGGAGCGGGGAAAAAAATATTTTCCATATTTTAATAAATTTTTTATGTTATCGCATACCACCTTTGCTCTACATGTATTTAATGATTATTATATACCAATTTATTTTTTTTAAAGATATAATTAGAATTAAAGAATATTTATAGTTTTAAATGAGCTTAAGTGTATAAAAAATTTCAAAAAAACAAAACTCACTCCCTGTAAAGTAGGCCAAAAAATTTTATTTTGAAAAATCAAAATCGGATTCGGTTTCAGTGTCTTTTGAAATCGTTAAATACGAATTTTCATAAAAATCAAAATCATTTTTTTTTTCCTCAGCTCTTGTAGGACGAATTAGCTAGAAACCTACGATAGACGTTTAATATTTTTCAACATAGTATTACCAATAAAGGTTTCATTGAAATCGGTGTTCACACGTGCGTTGCATCCCATTGTTTGTAGGGTGGCCAAAAATGGTATATTTATAAGTATAAACATTTTAATTAAAATACGATGAATAATCATCACAAATAGCTCATTCCTTTAAAACATTCAACTTAGTCAACAAATCAATATATCATTGATTAAAACTTGCATTAACTATATATGTATTGTATTTTGTAGTAGCTCACTTATGATTACAAAACAAAGTTTTATGATTTCAATCAGTCTCTATTTTTCGGATATTTTCCGTCCACTTTCTTCTTATAAGAAATTTTTTTTTTCTAATGTCGGACTTAATTGCTTATGCTTTAGTTCAGTTTAGATTTACTTATATTGTTGTTGACTTCGACACTCGGCTGGAGCAGTGTAGGTTCGATTGCTGTGTTAATTTGTATTCATTGACTATAATATAAATAAAATAGTTATTATCTCGAGACTCTCTCTTTATCCAATTAGGACTGAGCTACCATTTTACATAAACGTCAGAAATATATAAATTTATCGTAAAGCTTGATGCAGTTTTTCACGTTTATAACGAATTGCTATCCATCATAACATCATTTACCTATAGATATATTATCATGTTTTTCATATTTTTTTTTTCTAGAAAAGGGTCAGCAATGATACTTTCGAAATATTAAATTTTCCAGGTTTAAAAACAAAATCCCGGCATGTAACCAATATCGATTAAATCAAATCAATATGGAATCGACTAAATTGAACAGACATGACTAGATTGAGTTGAATCATAGTGAGTCTATTAAATTGAATCGAATGGAGACAAATCGATCTAATCGATTGATTATACAAAACTTTTCATGTACGCCACATTCATTATTTCTAATGCAATTTTAAATTAAAAAAAAAAAGAAATACATCCGACTATAGTTTTTATTTTTGCTAAATAGCGTAACAAATAAAGTAATAATTATTAATTAACAAATATAATTTTTTTTATATTATAATAAGAATTTAATTAATTCTGACACTAACCGTTTTAGGACACCAATTTAGAATAACATGAGTTGATATAAATTATATTTTAAGTAAACTCAACCTCACAACAGCTATAATCCTTAAAAACATTCTAAGAAACTATCATTTGTTTTTTTTATATAACAATCATATGCAAGTAACATAATATTTATTTTCTATTGTTGAGAATCAATTAAAAACTAAGAGAAGCTTTAAATCTCTCCTGTCTTGTTTAATTAAAACAACAAAATAGAAATCATCACAAAACAAAGAGCATTTTATGAATGGACAACTTTGTTTTTCTTAATTTTGTAATTAATTAGAACTTGTATGAGAGCAATATATTATTTTTAGCAAATGTTTTGATGTTGTTGTCCCAGCTATGAAATCAAGTTTACTGCGACAAAAAAACTTCAAGTTAGCCTTATAAATCGGATTATAACTCTGAAATTTAATTTTTCATTTAGCGCTCTATATCTTTTATACTACCAACAATACAAAGAGGACATTATTTAAATTAAATTTTCTAAAATATGAGCTGGTTATGTTCAACAGTTCCCGACAAATAGCTTTTTAAAAAGCAATATTTCATAAAAAATGCACTGAAAAATCAATAGGTAATGAATCCACTCTAAGAAATCTATATCCTAGGAACTATTCGACTTAAAGATGCCTATTAGCACTCAAATTAAAGCTAGTTTAATGGACTGTTAATTATTCATGACACCTATATTATAAAATAAAATGATTTGTAGTTGCTAAGTAAATAACTACTTATTTATTTTCTGTTAACGTTTCGACCTACGTTGAAGGTTCGTTTGTATATGGAGTTTTCTCTTCGTTATCTTCGTAGGAGAAGTGGTTTTCATGATAGTAGAAAAAATAAATTCACAAATGTTATAGTTGTTTGACATAATTTTTGATTTATGAAAAAATATATCTCACGAACTATAAGAGGTACATATGTCTGCTAGCACTCAGATTAAAGTTACTAAATGTACTATAAAATAATTTATGACACATGTAGATTTGTAGTTTTCGTATTTGATAAATAACTATTTATTTATTTTCCTCCGACATTTCGACCTACGTTGTAAGCCTACATCAGGGCTGTCCACCTCCTTCAGAAGTCTTTAGAATGCTTTACGATGACAATAAAATTTTAATTATTCGAAATGTAAACAGGAAAACCAATAGGAATGTTAGTAAAGAAGAAGGACTATGCTTTGGAAAATAAAAATGGAAGTTGGTATTCAAACCATCGCTGCCACGAGTTGGCACGATATACCACAATGGGTACAGCGCAGGTGACATAAATTAATTATACAAATGGACACGGCATTCCAACAAGTAAAATAAACTAAACTAGACATTTCCATTAGTATGCATGATTAGGAATATCTTGTCTCTGTTGCAATTAATATGTTTATTTATACACAAATACACGTGCATTATTTATTTTGTTCTTTTATCTCATGGAAGTGCCTTGTATTTAACACGTATTATACAAGCAATTTATAAAATATGCTTGCATAGGTACTCATTTATAACAAATGTTGCCTCCTCATTACCAAAGGTACTGAAACTGGGTGAAGTTGATAAAAAAAAATTCATGTTGGCACAAATAAAATTTTCACACATTTTCATTTATTTCACTAAAGATTTATCTTTTTTTTTGTAATAAAATGTGTGATCGTGTCTAATCGGTCGGACCGTTGATCCATGGTATACTTTGAAAATGTTTCGTCGTTTTGGGAACGAAAAGTTGGGAATTAGTGTAGAATGTGTAAATACTATAGAATAGAAAATAATCCTTTCTGTGTAAAACTGTATTTCAAAAGTGACCCATAGTGTAGATATTATTCGACTAGTCATTAATCTTGAAACATAAATAATAGGGTATGAAATAGAAATAGGAAAAAATAGTGCGTTTAATGAAGTACGTAAATCACTCCAGAAAATATATAAATAACCATTTCACGAATTATTAAAAACGTTTTGCTTATTACAAGATTGAGGAAACAAAAGTCTATAAGCTTTTGTACGAAAAAAGGCTTTTTCGGGGAAGTAGGGGAGGGAAGGACAAATTTGAGTCTTTTAATGAAATATTAGTTTTGTTACAATGACGAATATTTTAGCATTTTTTTACCCTGAATATAATGGAAAGAAATGTTCTTCCTTTCAAAAAACGCATGGGAAAAAATGGAATAGATACATTTTCTCTGCTTTAATTTTTTTTTTTTTTTTAAATTGAAAAATCCTTAGTTTTCTAATTATCAGCGAGAGAAAAAAAGAAGTTATAATTAATAATAGAAATATGTTAATTTTCCTCTTTAATAATGTACAATTTTGTATAGGGTGGTTATTTCATATTGCCTTTCTATTAATCCTGTTTAAATTTCGAATAATCAAAATTTTATTGTCGTCATAAAGGATTCAAAAGACTTTTGACAGGGCTGCCTCCTGATGTAGGCCTACAAAGTAGGTCGAAACGTATAATAAAAATAAATAAATAGTTGTTTATTTTTATTTTATTTAATTTAAACTTTTATTTATTAATTGACATCACAATCTGCCACATAGTGGTGGGTAATAGGTAATAGTGATGAATGATCACATTCATACTAAAATAAAATAAAATAAGAATAAAAATAAATAAATAAAGGAAAAAAACACTTAAAATAAATAAAATCTCTCTTGAAATACATAAAAACACATACATAAATACATAAAAACCGAAGGATAAATTAAATGAACATGATCACAATATGTGTATGAAAAAAATAAATAAATAAAATATAATAAGCTCTGGTCACATTTACACACTTATATACAATATTTACACAATCGACTTGAGGATCCCTGAGCCCACTCTATCCCCCTCGTGTGGGGAGTAGAGCAGAGCTCGTAAGATCCGAGCGCATCCCTCTCGGCGCATCATTGGTAATAAGTTATTTATTTAACAACTATAAATCATTTTGTTTTAGTAAATATGAAAACCACAAAGTATGTGCCATAAATTATTTATTACTGCTTTTCTTATCAATAGATTCCGCGTTGTCAAGATTTTATTTACCTCAGTTATTTTCTTGTATTTTATTATTTAACTCTGTTGTCCACCTATGTTTATTTATGATGTGTATGTAATCAATTATTTTATTGTAGTTTTCTTATTTGTCGTATACTTACAATCCGGATAACTCTTGCCCTCGAGTATGGCAGAATGAATTGCATTAAAAGTTTTTTAAAAAAATATTCTACAAAAAAAAAAAAATTAAGAAACATATTCATTACTAACAGCATTTCGTCACTAATATTTCATTAAAAAGCCTACATTTGTCCTCTCTCTTGTCTAAAAATGAACGGACCTATTTTATTATTTTTTCGGACTTTCGGTTTTTTTTTTTTGTTTACTTTATTATCTACATAGTTTTGTATATTTCCGAGCAAGCATTTCAGCAGCAATATTAATAAGTAAATTCTTGCTCTCCATACCTGCATGATATGGGATCCGGATGAAATTCATAGTCTTGAGAACAAATCAAAAATCCATTTTGGTCACATTATAATTATACTGATTTTAAAGTGAACAACTCTGCAAACCCTTCATCATATGTTTTTATGACTAAAAAATATATGATGATGAATAACGAGTGATTTCTGACGCCTGAATTTTTTATTTATGAATATTTCTAAATGAGTGAGCCTCATTTTTCGGCAATTTAATAAGAACGAATAAATTAGAGATACATGAATAAATTTAATATCGATACAGCCAACAGCTAATTAAAACAGAAAATAATTTATCGTGAAGAGAAGCTTATAACATTTACAAGAGAGAGAGAGAGGCTGAGCCGAGGGACGAGGACTGGTTCTATTTGAACAGGTGGGTCCCCAATTATGACTATGTTAATGGGTCGGGTTCAACGATCTAGTGGTTTCGTGGCCAAGATGCCTTCATGAGTCTGCATCGTGGTCGCTAGAGTGCGATATCTTACCGGGGCCAGTATAGAACTGAACTCACTGAATCGTCGTGACATCTAAATAGACCCACTTATCTTTAAAATTGTAATATAAAATTTAAAAAAAGGTTTGAAATAGTTATTAATCTTTTTCAAATATTTCCTTATGACTGTTTTACAAAAACTTGTATGATATATTTTATAGATTTTTCAACTAAAGATTTTCCCACTTCATTGGGCTGCTAACATAGCATTGTTATTCAAATATAATCAGACATTTTTTTTTAATCTTACATATATGCCTGTCTAACATATAAGCATAACATGTAAACAATATATAATAATTGTATATGACTTTTTTTTTCATCGCTTTGGTTCTTTTATCTTATTATTCTTTTCATCATTTTTTCTTCTTTGTATGCTTTATTGGTTTCTCTTTTGTTAATCCTTCTTTGTTTATCTTTCTTACTTTTCTATCCCTTTTTTCTTTCATATTTTCTCTTTCAACTCAATGTGACTTTCCTTTTTCTTTTCTTTTTTCCTTATTTTCCCCTCTTTAACATAAATAGTACACACTTAAAATACAAAATACAATTAATATTCACTTTAGACAAATAATAATATAAACTCGTAATATATATGTCATATAATTGATAAAAGTAGTGATAGATAGATACATAAATATGGTATATAAAAAATAATAGATAGTTGGAGATCAAGAAAGATAAAGAGGATTGCAATAGGTACCACTTGGTTAATTAACAATTGTCAATTCCATTGCGAACTACAAGTGAAAGGAATAGATGAATTCCTCAAAAACCGTTTTACAAAATACCAATTCCAGTTACTAGCAGTTAAAAGTGCAATGGCTTACAACTTAAGAAATCCAATTACATGTGGAAGCCCACACCAATGTTTGATGTTTTTATTTTATTTCTCACCTATTATTCTTAAAATACATACTATTATTGTTATTATTTATATTATAATTATTTTTTGATTAATTTTTATTATATTAATTTATTCAATAATTATAACACTATGAAGGTTGCGAGGTGTATTTTGCTCGATAATAAATTCCACATTATCAATTGTTAACAGAAAGTCGGATTGTAATAATCAAGCAATCCCTAACAATACCAAGCTGATAATAGTGAAATATATAAAAAAAAATTATAGCAGAATAACTATTTACTAATAACGAACGTTTCGCTCCACTTTACACAGCTTCTTCTGGGCTAAACGGTTTCACGGTGGGTTTGAATATACTCCACTCACTTACTGCACTTGATATATACTGAAAATACCACGATTCAGCCCAGCAAATAAGGGCGAAATGTCGCTTTTTAGAAAATAGTTTTTCTGCTATTTTTTTTATTTTATTTTTTAATTACAACCCCTTTTTTTTCATACCCTGCTGTAATGATTTAAGTGGGTATTTGGTACGTACATATAGGAGGTATGTAATTACAACCCTTACCATCTTCCTACACTCAAATACAAACAGGTGATTAATAATATTTTAATTTTTAATTAAAAGTAGTTCTCACTTCACATTTTCACATACGTTTTATTAAATTATCACAAAATTTAAAATATAAAAATAAAAAACTATTAATTAGTATGAATCTAATTAGGTCTGCATATTAACGTACTAATAAATAATCTTATTAATAAAACTTTAATTATAAAAGTTCTAATTAAAATTTTCTACGCTCATTCCCCGTACAATTAGTAAATACAATTTCTTGAATAACCGTGAAGTATTTAAAGAGATTTTATTATAATAGTTCTATGGATATAGAACTCGAATCGACTTTGACTTTTTTAAAAAAAATTGATGTAAACCTAAAATTAAATAAGCATATTATAATAAAATTTAAACAAAAATTTCTCGCATAAACTGGTATAAAATAAATATAGGTTAGAATAAGAAAATTTTAACAGAAGTGTATGAAGTGCGCCTTCAACTTCAGGCCAGGCGTTTCTTCAGTTTCGCTGGCTGGTCGGGTGTTGTAAGTGGAATATATTGAAATTAATTGCATTAAAAAATAAAGCATGACTAACAGACAAAATCTATCTGATAATTTACAGATAGTGTAGGGATGGCCGGAAAAGAAATTTATGGTTAAGGTGTGTTAATTAATTTTTATTTGGGGTCTATGGATTTTTATGATGATGATGATGATGAATAGTGATGACGTGAACTATATGGAAAAAATACGACTAACTCCATGCTTTTTGTTTCTTCTCCACATCCCTCTATTTCCCCTCTCCTCTGTTGCCGGAGAAGCACTTCAGAATGTCTTTAATCATTCATTATGGTAATCATGAACAGGAAGAAATGAATGTATAGACATTTGAAAACATTCAAATAATTATAACATTGAGAGATATTGAATATTGAAATGTTCAATGAATTTATGCTTTTCGTAGTACTAATAGATTAGTTAATGATGTAAAGAAACAATGATATCTATGGATTGGTGAAGAACTCAACTCCCATTTATAATCCATTCATACTTTTATAACGAACCTAACATTCTCAACTTTTCTAGCGTCAGTTTAGAAGAAGACAGTCACAACTCAAAATTTTTCACAAAGATACGACTGCAATTGGTCTATATTTTTGAGTGGAAGAGAGCTACAAATTGTAATTTTTATCTCGCGATCTAGCAAGCGTAAGCATTACAACTTGCAACTCTCTTCCACAGAAAAATAGACACAAATTGCAGCCGTTTCATTGTGAATACATAAAAATGAATTATTTTGGGTTTTGACGACGATGAGAAGACCTCCTAAAGAGATTTCAGACCAAAATAGCACATAAACAGCATGTACACACGAATCAAATTACAATTGCAATTGTTTGAGTATTAAATATTTGAAAATGCGTTTAATAGTTAGAAAATAATTAAAAGTTACAAAATATAAATTGAGGTATATGCTGAAACCAAAATTAATGATTAATCAATAAGGTGAGAATTAACATTGATGGCCAATATATGAGTTGAATCGAACATTGGGGAAAATCAATATTTATAAAGATAAATTATAAAATTATTTATCTATAAAAGCTATTTGGAGTGTATGTAAAAATACAAAATTTACAATTAGAGATTATTTTGATAAGTTCTATTTCAATTTTATGTAAAGAGAGATTTAAGGGATATTAATAAAAGGGTTAATCAACATATTATTTTAAGGATTCACTATTAGTTGAGTGTTTAATTAATTGGCCTGTTTTGTACTAATTGTTTCATATAGCATGATTTATTTTATCTAATTATTCCAATTTTGTTCCAAGGAATATTTATAAGATAAATAAGTTATCAATTTAATTATTATGATCTGTATTAATTATGAGAGTTGTTTTATTAATTAATATGCCTCCTCTAGTAAAAATATATATATTTAAGTAAATAATTAATAATATAAAACTCTCTCCCCCTTCAGAAGCCAAAATACTCCTAGACAAACGAGCTAATCTTGAGTAATTGATTGATCATTTATTGAAGACTAATTATATATGTTTGAATCAGTAAAAAATCATTGCTCCTCAGAACGGCCGAGGAAGCAACCTCCTCGTGTTCCCTTCTTACTGGGATGCCGCTACACCTTCAAAAAGATATAATTGCACAATAATAGTACATTCAACCTCACGATGCTATTACTGTTGTTGAGTCGTGTCTCTTGTTTTGTGGATGCTACATCAACTTCCCTGTGTACATAGTCCACAATGATGGGATCTGTATAATTTCAATGGACAAGCATTTATTCTGTAACTGTTTATTTTTACTCAGAACAGTCATTGATCAAGTGGTATTGAAGATACTTGACGTAACTTAAGCTAGCACATAACGGTGTTTGAAAAAGTAATTGAAGTGCAATCAATTATACATAACTTAACTTTAGCAGTTTCAATCTTTATTCAGGAAGAGTTGTTAAGATTAATTTATTCATTTGATTCTTTATTAAAAGAACATTGAGTAGTAAATATCTTTTTCTCTATTGATTTCTTTTTTTCTCCCTCCTCTGCTCAAAGCAGGCCAGATAGTACGACTATTAGTCAAAGACATTCTTAAGCCGAAACCATACGTTGGCAATTGTTCCAAATCGATATTACCGACAAACACTATGTTAAACAAAAAAAGTAACAAGCGAGGTTATCCACACTCTTATTTGTTCCAAAAATGCATTCTTTGCAGATATTAGACTTATGTCGGATATCATCTTAGAATTAAACTTTCTCTATCATAACAAATTGGCAAAATAAAGACTGGCAAAATTAAAGAAAATGTAAATAACGACAATGAAGGTGGTAGAAGATAAATTAAATAATAAATATAAATATAAATAAACAAATAAAAGATAACTAAAAATAAATGGTGATAGATAACCTACAAGCGGAAGTACCCAGCTAACTTCAAGCATCTGGATTTGAATCCGGCTGTGGCAGATAATTATTTTCTGTTTCATTGTGCCTCTGAGTTCGGAAGCCCTCAGGAGTCCACCCAGCCTTATGCAGAGGTACCCTTAATTGGGTAAAAACCTGGATGAGCTTGATTCTGACCAAATTACCTCCTTTCACAACTGTTGGTCTAGTAACAGTCCTTACAAAGTATCGTCGTCCTGGCCCTTTATGGATTGTAGCGGAACGATTTTTATTTGATAAATATAAATTTAAAATTTACCATTTTTCGTTTTTTAAAAGCATGATAATTTAATAATTCAGTTAACGTGTTTATAAACGTATATTGATGCTTAATATGGTTTAATCAAAATTATACCATTTAAGTTAATTAATAAGATTTAAATAAATTTATTTTTACCAAATATAATTTTATAAATACACATTCTTAAACTAGAATTAAATGTCGATTTCGAAGGAGCACGAGGAGTTTGATTATCTTTTTTTATGGGGATGGTGAATTCTTTGAAAGACTGGTAAAACCAAAGAGTATCTCATGTCGGTATGTGAGTGCTCTTACGACTGGATGACTGGTATCCAGCTCAACTATCAAATTCAACTCTTGGCTATCTGGGTTGAAGTAATTGACAATGATAGGCCATATTTAAAAGAATATATTTTTTCTCTTTTTATTTATGTACCAATAATATAACTGACAATCAGCAGATTGCCTAACTGTTACATTAATTAAACAAATAACATGCAAGACATGAGGAAGCCAGAGGCAACTGTTCTCTGGTTTTTCTTACTTCTACTTCTTAGCAGGTTCTTTTTAGTTCTACGTTCTTTCTTGTCTCCTACTTGTGTTCTCAGTCATGAGAGTCGTGACCATTTGTCCTATAAGTGCGTATTGGTGTCTGAGTATTTTTTCCTGAAAACGTTTGTAAGTTCGTATGTTCAGAGATTGTTGAAATTTTTAATTCAGTTTGTAAAGTGTTATTATTTATATTATTTACGTACCATGGTGCTTTGGTGATAAGTCATAGCCTTTTAGATTGGAAAAATTGTAGTCGTTTTATACAAGTCGGTTAAGTTATTCCATAAATTTGTAGTGTATGTCCAAACAGACTTTAGTAAGTAACTTTATGTGCTTAATTATTGTCTCTTTTTTTTTTATTTGGAGCTCGGTATGAGTGATGAGCGACATAAATTTAGTTATAGACTTAGTGACTGACATTATTTCTTAATGTAAGAATAATTTAAATGTGTATATTTTACCCTTAAATTTAAATATAACTTACTTTAAAACACAAAGATTTGTAACGATCCAGTTTTACCCTCTCAGATTAACCCTCTCCCTAATATCTAAAAAAGGATGAATTTAGCATTAAGCATTCAAACATGAGTAACAAGTATAATTTAAAAAATATAGAAAATTGTTTTACTAACACAATACTACTTTTTAAAAATAAAGTAATGTCAAGACATCCCTCTCAAATAAAACAAAATAAAAAAAGATGGGAAAGATATATTGATAATAAATTTTTATAGGGGATTTTTTTTTAAATTTAATAAGATTAAGCAAAGAATTATTCCTTAAGATTTTAACAAATAAAGTTTAAAGTTAGAATAATTGAAAGAATAAAGATGTCAATTAGGGAATTTAGACAGTCACATGACGTCAAATTGAGTGATTAATATCCAGTAAACATATCAGTAATTGATATGATAGCATCGCCACGAATGAAAAGGGTGAAGAATGTTTTTCGAACATAAAACCAGTCAATTAAGGATAATCGATGCTAATCTGGCAACCAAGCATCCTAGGGGTCGACCGAAACGTAGATAGGAAGATTGGGTTGGGCCTACCTTGAAGGTTCGTAGGCAAAAACTGTTGATGTTATCGGCAACGGACCTCTAGTTTCGCTAAGACTTTTATTCATTAATGTTAATTTTAGCGGTCAACAGCCATTTAAGTTTTTCACTTTAGCTACAATTTATTCCCTGAATAATTTTCCATTAATTACTACTTCAATGATTAATATATATATATTCAGTGACTAATAAGAGAGATTAACAAAAAACTTAGTCAATTCTTTTGTCTTGAATTAATATTTTCCCAAGGGTACCAGCTGTTTATAAACATATAAATATTAAATTAATAAAATCATAGTATAGTCTGTATAAATAAAAATAGTCCTTTATATTTATATTAATAAATTCATTATCTTACTAAACTGAATTGAATTAAAACTAATTTACTCCTCTTGATCGATTAATAATTTTAATTTTTCTACCAATTCCGCAACCGTTTATAAATTAGCACGTTAATGATGAATAATTAATTTTCATTGAATAGAATACGCATACACTCAATTGTGTTCCAAGCTCTTAAGGGATATTCTGAGCACACACAACTAAGCCAAAAGTGGAAATAATGCAGACAGGGGAAACGGGCGAGCTAAGCAGAGAAGTAACGAATATGTTTATTCGAAAGGAGTTTTGCATAAAGACCTGGGGGGGAGGGGAGGGAGAGGAAGGGGCTTAACAAACTCTTAAGTAATAACTTTGAAACCATTAAAGTTTAAGGAGCTGCTTGCTAGAGGGAAAGTTGCCAACTTCGCAACGGGGCCTTGAAAATACCCTTTATAACATCCCCTTTTCCTAGCCACTCCACCACCTTTTCTTCCAGGTTTCTCATTTTTTTCTTTTTTTTCTGGGAAATATATAGCGGTGTTGGTGATTTTGAGCTCTTTTCGGGAAGAAAACTAGTCGAACAATGGAAATCGTATTTATTATTTTTTCAGGAAAATCTTTCAAAAAATGTGACAAAAGATGTGTAATCTATTAAAATATAATTCATCCACTTATGATAAATAAAGATTAATTTGAAAAATTAAAATTCTATATTAGAATATTATCCAGTTAATTATTATTATTAATTCTATTTCAAAACATAAATAATTCCCTTTCAAATTGGTTCTAGATGTCAAGTTTCATCTACCTACATAAGATGCTTCGGTAATAATTTGTTTAATAATAATTATGTGAAAGTAATTATAAAAAAAAAAAAAATCTGTACCACTACAACCAATGAAGAATCAGGGGTGCATTTCTTTGTAAGGAAGTACTATTACTAGACCAACGGTAGTGCAAGGAGGTGATCTTGTCAGAATCAAGCTTGACCGCCATATTTTTCCCTAATTAAGGATACCCACTTTTTTAGGCTGGGTAGATTCCGAAGAACTTCCTAACCCACAGGGTTGACTCACTGCTACAACAGAAACAAAATAAATGATCATCTGCCAAAGAAGGATTCGAACTCGGGTCCTTAGAGTTTGTAGTACATATATACTTAACTTATATACTGTAAGTATTCATAAAGTTGCAAGGGCAACGTTGCAAAATAAGCCAATAAATACAATCTAAATTCATATTGAAAGTAGTTATACTAACTTTTAATTATACATATTTTCGGATTTGCTGTATATGGAATACCGGAAAATTAATATTTTACTTATCACAATCACTGTCATAATTATCTATTTTATTTTATTCAGATCTTTGGAATCTGCCTCTTTGTGCTAATATTATATTTCTATGATCAATCCAAAGATTTCCAGCACCTTCCTTTATATTTTCAATCCGTTGTGAGATAAGACTATCGAAGACACAATATATTTTTCTAGGCGATCTAAAGATTTTGATATAAATCTTATATTTAATTCCAACCTTATTTTCTATTTTTTTTTTCTGCCCTAGTATAGAATAGATTGTCTACACTTGGGATTGCAATGTCAATAATTCTGGCCATTTCCTTTATTTTCGTGATGTCCCTAATTACTCTGTCGTCAGTGATTACTTGTTCATCCCTAAAAAAATATTTAAGTCAGAATTTTATGTTAGCTTTTCTGGTCAATAGTCCCCAGGCTCTAGCCTAAACTTTAGTGGTTATTTTGGGTCAATATTATGCCCCATCAGGTAGTTTATCCCTTCTTATGTCTTGCACATATTTGCCACATACAGGGTGGATTCATGCTTCAAAGAGCAAAAGCAAAGACGACATTTATCTGTGATCATTTTATCTTCTTGGTATGCACCGAATGCACAGGATATTTGATGAAGTTTGGTAGTTGACCAGTTTATTAGACTAAACTATATGCTACCTCCTTATATATTACTTTATATATTAATAGTATTATTATTTATTTTTGATTACTATACATATTTTTAAGTAGAGTGGGGCGGTTTAATTAGTTCAATAGTAAGATACTGTTGTGCTAACTATAAGGACCCGGGTTCAAATCCGACTTTGGCAGATAATTATTTATTCTAAGTTAACCCTGTGGGTTCGGGAACCCTTCCGGGATCATCCAGCCCCATAAAGTTGGTACCTTTTATAGTGGAAAACTTGGCAATCGCGCAATGGCATGTAGCACGATTCTCACCAAATGACCTCCTTGCACAACCGTTGGACTAGTAACTGTACTGGTACTGGTATTTGATGGGAAGCCTTTTTGCCAACCCCTGACGGCTACTTAAGTTGCCGCCGCATACTAACCAAGGGAGTGTCAAGTTTCATTCATCGGTACCGCCGAAAAATGAATGTTAACTGCCCCAGATGGGAATCGAACCCACAACGTTCCGAACCGAGCGCACTGGAACCTGCGCCCCAACTCGCACGGCCGTCACGTCCCTACTAGTAACTATACTTCATCACTAAGTACTGGACCCCTGCCCCTTGCAGTGGTAGAAATTTAAATTATTCAATGTTATTTAATATGTCAATATTGTATGAATAGATTGCACTAATACCCATTGTCCTTGAGTGATGCAGATTTTATGGTTGTCCAACAAAATTTTATCATAAGTACTTTCATCAACATGATTGGGAAAGAAAGAGGATGTTAACATCCTCTGAAATAAAAGTTATGAAAATAATTGCGACTGTTGTATAAGATTAGCAGAGGTTACAATAATAAGAAATGTACATTTACTGAGTGTATCAGTATCAGTAATATAAATGAAGTATCAGAGCCATAATGTTTCGTAAAGTTATAGAAGGAGGTGATATCAGGATTCCTAAGAACCCAGTAATGACCAGGTGCCTGTTTTACAGAGACTAATTCTGCCTCAGTTGAGCATCCTAACACCTGAGTCATACACAGCTGATATAACGCAAAATGAAGTGTCTTCAAATCGATCATACCCTGAGGAAGATCTGCAAAAGTAAGAAATTGGAAAAAATTAATTTTCACAGACGAAAATACCTGGAGTAAATTTCTCTAATTTTCATGACGTAATACAACTTATTAAAGCTTAGTCTAAATAAGAAGAACTTGTATATTTACATCATGATTAAGACATGATCTCATAGTGCTCATGGTATTAATAGGAAATTAATTTCACCATGTTAGACATAATATTTATCATTCTGGCATATGGCATATCACTTTGAGGTAGTTATATGCGAAGCTTACTACACAATCATTAATTTATTCATATTAGCTCTAGCACTGTAATGAATATGCATAGGAGAGATAGGCGTGGATTTAAGGTCGGGAAAAAGAGGAAACGTTTTCTTTAAAACGCTCTGGAAAATTGCATGGTACCCGCGACTGCTCGTGCTTCCGTCCCTGGTTGGCCAAGGGCGTGGTCGCCACACACGATCCAATGCAACAGCCAATGGCAACGCAGCAAGGAGAAAAGAGAAACATGCGATGTATTACTGTGGTCGCTTGATGAATAGTTGAAATTCGTATGAAAATTCGGGTGCTGAATTAAATTATTCCCTTTTGATGATTTTTGCCATACATTTCCATTTTGCCACAGAATCGGGAAGTGCAGGCACTATTAAACGAAGGAACATTCAGTTCATCAGTTTTAGCTTCATCAAAATTATAATATCAGAATCATAAAATTTTACTCGTTTTTTAAATTGGTTGATAATTTGTTGGTCTTAATAAAAAAAAATTAAAATCTGTACCGCTACAAACCCATAAAGGGTCTGGGGGTTCAGTACTTTGTAAGGAAGTACTGTTACTATACCAACGGCTGTACAAGGATGTGATTTGGTCAGAATCACGCTCAACCGCCAGATTTTTACCCAATTAAGGGTACCCAATTTATGAGGCTGGGTGGACTTGCAGGAGGGCTCCAAGAACCCACCGGATTTGACTCACGGCTACAGTGTAACAGAAAACAATTTTCTTCCCACCCGGATTCGAACTCGGGACCTTGGTGTTAGTAGCCACGCGTCTTGCCCCGGGGCTACCCGCGCTCCGTTGGTCTTATTTAAATCAGAACATAATGAGGTTTAGGTGCCTCATTGCTATAGAAATCTAACATATCATTAACTAAAATTATATATTTTTTCCTCGGGCCTCACTTTTGCTGACCTGATAATTGTTTCAGTAGTGAGTACTGCCGGCTTCCTTGTAATAAGAAATTGCACATGATTTAAAAACAACTATTAAAGATATGCCCGAAATGGGCATTTATAAGTATAAAATAATAATTTTTTTTTTTTTTTTTTTATCAAAAATATATTGTGAAGAAATTAGACCTAAAATTTAATAAAACACGATTTTGTAATGCCAATACTGAATTGAATCATATCGAGAAAAACAATGACAAGGCGCGAGAAGAGAAAATTACTTTCAAATTTCGTTTTAATTATATTTCTAAATTGAAATAAATAATAAGAATCTAAATTAATTGATAAAAACTTGTTTCAATTTCTTAATAAACAATTCTTCCTAGCTAAATGGGTCGTAAATTGGTGTTCTGGGAAAACTCCTACTAAAGTAAAAAATTATTCTCTTGGTTTATTTCCCTGCCCATAGGTAATAATCTGGAGTTTTAGGAAGATTCCATTAAATCACTTCATGTACAACCGTTGGTCAGGTAAGATTGAAGTGTTGCTTCATATTTAGCAACCTCGCGCATGCTCAAACGTGCATATGAGGTATTTCCAAGCGGGATTAAGTTTTTCCTCTGTGGGTGAAATGAATTATTTCACAAAAGCAATAAATATCAAATATCCGGACGAAACCATGATGTAGGGTTTTTTTTTCTAATCAATTGAAAGTTTCAGTTAAGATTAAGAGAAGAGAAAGAAATTTATTCATTCATGCTGCCCAAATACATGGGGTTGCCACATTACACAGCATACTGATCAATCCGTGATCGGAAATATATAAATTACATATTTTTATATGATATAATGTAATAGAAAGATAACTTTTTTCCCCATAGTATTCTTTTACAATTAATACCAGTCTACAAACTAAATACAAGTTTTTCAATTTATTCCATTTTTTTTTCTTTCCCTTCCATTTTACAACCCTTATTTCATTTTATCAACAAATTCCCCTATATAACAAATATAACAAATATTAAAAATAATAAAGTAATAAATAAATAAAACAACAAATAAGATATGCGATGCATGCATTCCATCCCTCCTCTGGATAACTCCCCTACTCATTAATTTCCATGCATGTGGTGGTGGATGATTCTCAGGGAGTAAATATTCTCTAGAAAAAAGAAAGAAACATATTCAGAAAAACCACAGCATGAATAAACAACCAACCAAGCATAGAAATGATTAAAACAAGTTACGTCGTTGTGATTCCCATATCCACCATTGGTATCGTCCTACTTAAATGAATTGGTCGGTATACGCTGGCTTGTGGGCGAACAATTCAATGTCCTTTTTTGGGTACAAATAAAAGTGGGTTTGGGCACTTCTGCAAGGTCTACACGTTTGTGCTCAGTTTATATGCTCAGTTAACTGCCCATAGACAAATATATATTTGAATCGAGTTGAAAATTTTCCAATTGTTAATTTCTTTATTTGGTAGTTCGAGACGACACTAAAATGAATATCAAATGCATTTTTCTAAAAAAAAAAGATTGGTGACCTATTATACCCCAAGCCACATTACGTTCTTATAATTTTTTATAAACATAATACAGCTTAATGGAATCACTAAAGTTTTTTCGTTATTCCTCGGACAGAATCGATTGGAGTACAATAGCAGTGAAAACACGCATGCTTTCTGAGCTAAGTACCAAAAACGCTCAATTTTGCTTTTTTCCCACCTGATTGCGGGATTTTCGATTCGGGGATTTCATTATCTTTAAACCTTCCGGGAAAGGAAAGGGAACATTTCGAAAAATCGGCACGCATATCGGTCCACTAATAAAAAAGTTTATTGTTTCTATCATGTACTTGGTAGATGATGGAAACAATAAACAATTGTCAATATTTCGTATTCCCTTTATTTCGCCCCAGTTTATTTTTTTTATTTTTAAAATTAAAATAGAACTCATACAACGTAGTAGTCAACACAGGCCGACGTCGACCATGTTTGTCTTTCTGGAACAGACAATGTGTGGATTGCAATGTTAAGTTCTTTGTTTACTGAGTACAGCAGAAAAAGAAGAACGGATTATTACTGGGTACTGAGTAAAAAAATCCAAAGGCAATGTACCTTTGGACATGTAATTTTAAAGGTTGTTTTATAATACATTTAATAATAAGTAATGAATTAATTAATAATTTTAATAACAAGTTTATAAAGTTTATAAAAACAACTTTTTTCTTATGTCATTGAAATTTCAAATTTTTTGAAAGTTAGTGTTCAATGTCTTTGCATACCCATTAAGCAACAGTATGCAAAGACACTAAGGAAACGTTCTCAGTTGATCTCAAATTGTTTTTTACGATTTTTCATCTTTTATTATGTATTAAGTATTCTGTTTTTTTTTGTTTTTTTTACTTGTTTTTCTTATTCCTTACTATAAGGCTCTAAATATTTTTGTAGTGCTATACTAAAGGGATACGGTTCTGACTAAATAAAGAATTTATTTATTTACTGATTTTAATTTATCTTATTAAATTAGAGGACTACATCAAAAAAAGGTGCATGAAGTTCCACTCCCAGCCAGTTACCTACAGTTAAAGGAGCAGTGACCTACTACTTGGGAAACCCAACCACAAATCGAGGACTAAAGCCCAGGCTGGTGCAGAATATCCTTTTATAAATTCTATATCTATCAGCTCTGTTATTGTCCCTCTATAATTTTATTTTATTTTAATTTATTGTTTTTTATTTCTCTTCATCTTTTTCATCCATTAGAAGTCAATTATTTATTTTGTTAAATTCATAAATGCCATTTTATCTGTTATTAACTATACTTTTATCTTTTATTAAAAAATATTATTTTAATCTATTTTTTATAGCATTGTATATAGTTCGGGGTGTCTTTTGTATGAGATTATAACCCTCTTAATCAATTGTTAAAAAAATATACATACCTATTACATTAACCATGTAAGGCTCACCAGACAGATCTGGTTTTAAATAAATAAATAAAAAAATCTTATTGCATCGAGTAAAGTAATTAAATATTTAAACAAATAAATATATTATAATAACGTTTAACTTATAAATATTAAATAAGTTGGACAACGATCTCCCTCTTAGCTCCTGGAGACAGCCAATTAGCTTGCAGCTGCATAATGGGCAAGATGAGAACCAGTTCAAAACTAATTCGCCGATACTTAATCACGATGCAGCTCCTCCTCTTTCGATATCGATCGTAATTGACCAATCACAAACACTAAATAACTACTGCAGCCCCCGGCCACTGCAACCTGGATCGCTATCTGGTGTCTTCCTAACGATCCAGCCCTTATCTTGAGTAAACACTGTCATGGTGTCGTCATACCTCCAGGGACGATCCCTTGTCATTAACAAGTTTGTCAAAATAAAAATATAGTTATTCCAGTAACAAGGAGATTTCCGGAGGGCGATAAACTGGAAGGCATAACTCAGCCTCTATCAGATCGCTTTAGAATTATGTGTCCTGGGCTTTCTATAGATATCTAACGGCTCGCAATTAAAATCTTTGAAAATAAAAAAAAAAAATCTTTCATCACCGAGCACTAGTTTTGTTTCGAAGAAATCTGATTGATCAACCTGGTTCTAACCGGATAATTAGGATCGTATCTGGTTCTGACTGGATAAACGGGATCTTTTCTGAAAGGTGGTGAGGCCTAGTATTTCAAATGAGTTGGGTGTGTAGTTCCGAGTAGAGATGTGAAGTTGGATTCATTTAACTGATCCAGTTCCCGACAAATCAATATTTATGCTGAATTATTTCTTTTAAACTGTTTTCAAATTGATTCTTTTTAGCATAATTCTTGTTTTTGTAATATTATTTACTTATATACTAGGGAAAAAAATCTGAATACTTCTCACTTATTTTTATCTCTTTATTCTAAACCATGTTTCTGACAAATTGTACTACATCCAATCCATCTTATTTATTTCATATTTTATTTCGTAGCATCTAATCATATTTATTCCAAATAGGTAATATAGCAATAGTCCTATTTTCTTGCAGACTATCCTTCTATTCGTCTGTTACTTACTTATTGGAGAGTCCAGTATTTTCTAATTTGGATAAATCTTAAAATGGAGATTTTATAAGATATCAAATCAAATACTGGACAATTTGTCAAAAATGAACAGATTTCAGAATTTCAAGTGTTTTTTCCTTGTAAGGCTGTGAAGTCTGATATAGTTAGGGGGAATAAAAAATGGCGGCTGTTTCAAGACGTTAAAAATAATTAATTTTTTATTCGGAGCTCTATATCTTTACATTTACCAACAACAATAGAGAATGTAAGCGAGCAACATTTAAAGTAGAGTAAATTTGCTAAAATGTAAGATCTAATAGAGATATTTACGTTCAATAGTTCTCGAGATATAGCTTTTTAAAAAGCAACATTTCATAAAAATATCGAATTGGACGTTCTCAAAGATGAGTGGTTAGTCAATTTATTTTAAAAAATCTATATCTCAAAAACCATTTGACGTACAGATGTCTATTAGCACTCAAACTAAAGCTAGTTTAATGAGCTATAAAGTAGTTCATGACATTTATTTTCGTAGGAGTAGTAGTTTTTATGAAATTTGCCAAAATAAATTTATAGTTCTTCGGACAAATGTGAATATCATAAAAACTACTACCCTCCGAAGATAAGTTTCATTATCTCATTTATAGTAAGTTAAATTTCCTTTATTTTGAGTGTTGGCAGACATATTTGTGTCTTATGGATCTAGAGATATACTTTTTCAAATATCTCGAGAACTATTGGACGTAAATTATCAATTATGGCTAATATTTCAGCAAATTTACTCTTCTTTAAATAATGTTCTTATAGATTGTCTAGTGTTGTTGATAGTTTTTAAGATATAGTGCTCTTAATGAAAAATTAATATTTTTTTAAAGGTTTTGAAACCATTTTTTATTCCTCCTACCTATACTTGGCAGACTCATCAGTTTTGACTAGTAATTACGAAAAGGTAAAAATTACAATATTTTCAAAATAATGTCCTAAGAATCGCAGTGAATGCTCCTTAGTTCATAAGAAATAGCCAATTGCATCGTGAATTATAAATGGTGTCAATAGAGGATTACATCAAAGAACGGTTCATGAAGTTCCACTCCCAGTTACCGACAGTAAAGGAGCAGTGACCTACAACTTGGGAAATCCAACCTCAACCCGAAGACTGAACCCCAGGCTACATGCAGGACATTCTGTTATAAATTCTATATTTATTAATTGTATGATTCATATTACTTAAATTTAACTATTATTATAAAAAAAATGTCCTCTCTTCCTCTATTTTTCAAATTAACATGTTTTTTTACTCATTAGGGGGCAATTGTTTGTTTTGTTAGGTCTACAAATGTCGTTATTTTTGTTATCAATTTTACTTTTCTCTTTTATTATTAAGAAGCATTATTTTTATCTATTTATTCTATCT
The DNA here is from genome assembly GCF_000696795.3 of Halyomorpha halys. Classification (NCBI taxonomy): domain Eukaryota; kingdom Metazoa; phylum Arthropoda; class Insecta; order Hemiptera; family Pentatomidae; genus Halyomorpha; species Halyomorpha halys. Next base: position 259,278 of record NW_027111265.1, on the reverse strand, counting down.
TATTTTTTTAAATTAATTATCAAAATACATTGTATCATACTTTAATAAATAGAAAAATACAAATAAAACACTACAAATATTTTAAAAACTGTTCCAATATTCCGCAATGGTGTAAAAGTGAAAAAAAATTCTTTGATTCATCATTTCCTGCCTATTTTTAGTTCAAACTTAAAAATGTTGAATGCTCCAGAAGAACTGTAGCCCGTTCCTTACTTATTTGTCTGATGTAGTTTTTGGTTGACTTGCTTCATATGCTACCGCTCTATCTATCTCCTTAAATTAAGAACTCCATAATTATAATAATAATAATAATGGAGGCCTAACGAACCCGAAGGTTCGATGCAGATACCATCACTCTAAATACATCCTTTCAGTGACGTCCCTCCAAACCCAATTCTACTAAATCAGTTTTAACGCAATCTTCCCATCTATGTTTCGGTCTACCCCTCGGACGTTTACCCGTCGGTTAAGTGTTTATTAACATTTTAGAAATCCGCTCTTTGCTAAGCCCTACAACCTTACGCCTATCTTATGGGCTGCAAAATTAAAAACTCCATACACTAACAAATTCATTCAGAGATACAATGGTAAATGTAAACATAGGAGAGTCGTTATACAAGTATTCTCATCTTCAATCTAAGGATAGGTCACCGAATTCCTGATTAAATTAAAATGTATCAAATATAATCTAAGAAGTTCGATATCACAGATGATTACAGAAAATGAAGTGATCAGTAATCGACTTAGAAAAAGTAATGTACATCTTTATGATAAAAACTCGAGAGAAGTACCTCTTGTAAGCGTTTTTATTTATTCCTGTTGACAATCCCAACGTTATTAATGAAATATTTTTGAAGTGGATCTTCTGCTTAAGGCAAGGAGCTACTTTACTTCAGAATATACTGACTGGGTTATTATGAGTGGACTGTATGTAGGAGATTCAACTGAAAGAAAATTTATCTTAATTGAAATGTAATTTAAGTGAAAGAAAAGGACTTTATTGAGCAATTGACATGGTTATATGGAGGTGGCCAAGAGAAAACAATGTTAGATTAGGTTAATAAATCCTGAATTGGGGCCATTGAAGATTGTAAATTAATTGTAGGAAGGTCGTGGTCCAGTTGGGTAAAAGAGGGGAAAAAATTGGAGTAAAATCACTCAGGTGGATTTTAAGGTGTCATGCTCTCTCTCGGCTCTCATATTCTCCTTTCTTCTATTCTTTCTTCCCTAGCTAAGGGACCTCTTCCTGATGTCTAAGTGCGCATGATAACGTTGCATTCAACGGAGAAAAAATTATTGTTTTGAATCTCAGAAAAAAATGTCTCTCCAGCGCCTGTCTATTCTCATAGCGATCGCTAGAAAACTAGTTTTTTACTATTAGTCACAAGAAGTGCAAGTGATACTTATCTTACGGAAGGGGGAGATCATTCGGTTTTTAAACAGAGTAAAATACATTTTTTAATACCAGGGTCTCCATACCCTAACGTGCCCAGGCCACTCTCGGCTAAAGACTTCCCAGTTAATGAGATTATCGTTTTGTAGAATCCACCTAACTTCCTGTATTTTCATTGCAGTTGGAAATCTCAATAAAATGATTAAGAATTTCAATGCATTTAGCCCTATCATTACTCATTCATGTACAACAATGGAAATGTTTTAATTAATTACAGTCAATTAATAACGAAACTTTAAATAAATAAATAAATTTTAAAAAGACACTAAATATACTCAACACATGCCATGCAGCGACTTGGCATCTCTTTTTTTGTTGCGTTTAGTCTCACTAAAACACTCTCAGAGGTACAGCCTGAATCAGCATAACGTGGACATGGTAGTTACTTATTCACATTGCAGAGACTTTAGGTGTTATTTTGGAAATTAATAATGCGCTAAAAAAAAAAATATGATCTTTTAAATCCTTATGAAAGGATTTACATCTTATATCTTGACTTGAGAACTGTAGCTTGCGGATGGATCGCCCCGAGTTCTATGATGATGTTGCTGAAAGGCCCTAGAGAATAGCCGTAGTCACCGTCATCATTATCAGTGCTGATGAATCAATTTATAAACATTTTATCTTAGCCAAGGATCGGTCAGGATAAATGGGAACTTCACACGAAGGTGTTCGCTTCCATTATCTAACTTTTTTGGGTTTACTCTTCATTTCGGGAATATCAGGACTAATCGATTAACTGGGTTGTTATGATATCACTCATTTAAAAACTCTTGGGCTATGGTTGATGATGTGCCTTGAAATTTTTGCAACTATTGAAATATATGCAATGGAACTGATAATAATAAACTCAGGGATTGTCATAGAGGGTTAAACTTAGAGTTTCAACTTCTATTTTAGATTGGAAAATGTTTTGATTCTTGATTTTTCTTGAACGTGACAAAAAAAATCATACAACAACGGAGGATATGCAAGGATGTGATTTGTTCTAGATCACATTCAACCACCAGATTTTTCCCCAAATATCCGGGGCTCGCACATTATGCAGGTTGTAAGTGCTCCTCGAAGGTTCTCAAATCTGAAAGGAACAAATTTTCATTTTTTATGAATATCACCCTCTAAATTCCCACATCCATCAATATTAGCCAGTTTTTAAATGTTGCTGGATTGAACTAACTTAAGACTCCTTTTCCCGTTTTAAAGAAATGTTATAATGTGATACAAGATCGTTAGTACGACATATGACAATCTCACAAGAGTAGATCATAGCCCAAAAATAATAGAAGGCAAAGCCTCTAGACCAACCTGCCCAGTTAAACCTTGATTTAGGGACAGTCTTATATCAACAATGAGCCAGCGCAAGTGAACAAGGATTTTTTATGATAAATGGGTTGATTACAATATTAGCAATGAATGTTCAATTAAAGGGTGTGAACTGCCTGATTCTGTTGATCCATCTAGAGAAACTGTCAAGAACAGAGCAAAAACTAATACAAAGTTATCATTCGTAATATCTGCACTGCAATATTGTTTATTTTCTTTTTTTACAAATTTAAAAATTATGTGACTAAATGGAAAATAACATTTTATTGATGAAAGTCTGGTATTTAAGTCTGGATGTAACAAGTTTAGTAAAATTTATCTGTTTTGAAATAATTTATTAATCATTGGTTCTTTATTCCTCTGGTTCTCACTCCATCAGAAATAAAAGCAGATTCCTCATTTTTTTTTTTTTTTTTTTTTTGGAGAGGCTATGATCATACTTGACAAATAGTTGAATTGTATATTGGCACAATGATATGTTTACGTCAAGTAATGGAAGAATTAACCATAAAAGAAAAAAAAAATCGTTATTTAATGTAGGTTTTAAGGTAGTTTCTGGAAGTGGAGAGTTTAGCTAAAATTGAGTCACAAGTATAATGAAATTATACTAAAATATTTTGAGGAGTGAAACTTTTCTACTCAGTTTGTTGAAAGGTTTTAATAAAGAGCTCAGGTTACATGTGAGGATTCCATAACATATCACAGTTTGTTACATATTTGATAGTATTGTTTTGTTTTTTAACATAAATACCACGTTGTTGTTTTTCAATTACTTTCTTAATTTAAAAAAAAAAAGTTTTGTTGTTTATGTATTTTAGTTAAAAACCAATGTTTCGACAGACAGATTTTTTTTCCCATTGGCTACGTGTTCATAATTTTTTAAATAGATCCATTTTTTTTTTTTTTTATTTAATAAGTATACACATTTCATTCATTCATAATTATTAATAATTCTAGGAGGAGGGGGCATAGAAAAACAAGTATAAGTCAGAAAATGGCCAAAAAAAAAAGTTTACCTATTTTTACACTCTTTTTCATTTTTTTTACCATTGATGTTTTAGATTTTCTTTTAAACTGGTAAATATGTATATCAATTATATTGGTTTCTTTTTATTAATTATTTTAGTTCATTTGTATTTAATTCTTTTTCATTTATATTTTTGAAGATAGTCACCCTATGATTTATGCTTTTGTTTTATCTGTTTTTTTTTGTTTTTTTCTTATTTTACATGATCTGTTAAACATTATTGTTTAATTTATTTTTCTTCAATTTATTACTTTAATTATATTTTATGATACTCCACTAACGCCTCTTGTCAATGCCTGTAATATTCTCATGGGACTCCTAGAATACATAAAGAATATTGTTATAAGACATTTTTATCTCGGTATATATAACTTTTTTCTGCGATTTAATATATTATATACAATATTATTGAAAATTACAGTAGACCACACCGTAATCAAGAGAGGACAAAACCATCACAAATAAGGTCAAGTTGAGATAAGGAGTGAGTCAGAGCTCTGCTAGCGATCTATTACAGTCCAGGTGATTCACTAAAGCTCATCGCTCTGATAGCTGTATCTCTCTGAATGTTCTCTCCACAGCTCCTTGCAAAACTCTGCTGACACATTGCACTTCCTAGGTCTCAAGGTTCTGGCGCATCTTGCCTGCGATAGTGACTGTTACGTCAAAACTTTCGGTGGAAACGATCGCTCAGTAAAAGGAAAACGTCAGAAGAAAAGCTTTTAGCGCTAATTGATACGTTAGCTCTTGGAAGAGGCGTCCTTTCCAATTAATCTTTATCTCTAGAAAAAGAACAAAAGAAAAATAATGATATACATTTCCCCTGATAGACCAGCAACGTGATCTCAATTCCATAATATCTCTTATATTCGGTCCTCCGAAAAAAAAAAAAATCTTTGTGTTCCCATTCTTTGATTGGTTACCTTTGGGTTACAGTTACTTTCCGAGCTTAGGAGCTCTACTAAACCTTTGAATTCCTCTCGTATCTAATGCTTACAATCCAAAATCCTTAATGTTTAGTCACAAATAAAACCAGACATAACTTAGTGTTCCACATGTAACAGATCTAGCCCGAACCAGACATAAAGCCATCTATTATAAACCCCGTAACCACCCGAATCCACTTTCTAGCCTTGCTTCCTCTCCCATCCCTGACAGTCCTCCGAGGTGCCTGAAAAGAAGATGCCTTGAGACTTTCAAATGTAGAAATATTAGTAGAGTGCAACCAATGGATTTCTCTTCATGCCTCTATCATACCATTATAATCAATCATCAAAATTTCGAGATGTATTTTTATGTAAATACAGTTAAATCTAAAGCAATAAAATAAAAGTTACTTTTCCGTACCTACCGATAGTTAAACCAGTGCATCTAACAAAACTAAATTTTTTTTATTAATATTGTATTAATAAAACATAATGTAGATAAATAGCAATGCAAGAGTCTCACGTCAAACCTACTTAAATTAATTTCTGATTTTTTTCTATTTTTACAAGTACAACAAACTCCATAAAATAACTTTCTAGAGTGTGTGATAATAATCAGAATATATTTACCATTGGAATTGTTAAATTATTATCATTTACTTTGTAAAATATGATTTCTATAAAATGAAATGTTTTCTACTGTTAAAGGTACACAAATTAAATGTAATAAAATAATTACTAACTACCATATCTCTTGTATCAAGTAATTTTCTAGAGGAACTGGGAGTCGAAAAGAACCAGTTTCAGAGCATGGGGGAAAACATAGTTCTGGACTCACTGGGAATCCTGCACTATATTAGACCATAACTGCGTACTGTCAACTCTATAAATCAAAGTATTGTAAATATATTTGACTAGTCACAAATAATGCTCTCTCATCTCAGCCGAGGCCAAATTGAATCAAAGATAAGAGAGTCACCTGCGTACCTCTCGGCCAGGCCTTATCTCTAGGACATAGAGAACTAATTGCTCGGTGTCAAGGTTCAAAGAGAGAGAGAGGACGATGACCTTCCCACCCCCTCTTGACAATAAGTAAAAGAGAGTGGTAGCGTAAATGGACCAATGAGAAAAACGGAGATCACAAGTGCTGAGGAATGAGAAGTAGAGGGGAGAAAAAGAGTAAAAAGAGGAGGAGAAACGAAGGAGGTATCAGTCGAAGAGCAGTTTGAGGGAGACAGCATTGAAGATCAGTTTGAGAAAGGAGGAGGAAGTCCCAACACATAGCAGGGAGTCGACGGAGGCCCACCGCCAGGCTGCGGAGCGATGCGGAACATGGACGCGACTACTGCTAAGTTGACCGACGCACCAAGACCTTTCAGTTTTATTTTGAATGGCAACTATAGAATTGATAAACTTAGAGTCAATATAAATAACAATGATCCCAACCGGCACTTGTAATATAATAATTAAAGTTTTAGGAAACAGATCTACCATTCTCTCTCATAATATTACCCTTGCTGATGTATATATGATTGTAAATATAAAATATGCAAAACAAGACTTTACTTTATAATTAAGAATCTCTGCATGCCACCTCATAATAATAGCATAGTAAATTGGTAAACACGACACCGTTGGAGAAGAACTCCAATTATTAAGTATAAATATTCATATCTAGCATACCATGGCAAGGAGGTCTATGGTATCTAGTGCTTGAGTTAAATATATTGCATACATTTTCACTCGGTTCCCATCAGGAACTGATAGAGATACATAGTATAAGTACATAAACTACATAATATAAATACATAGGTACATAAATAGATAGATATAAATACAGGAATACATGAATAAATCCAATACAATGCGTGTCCGTGGGCCCCTTATCGGGCTTAAAACACCAGATGCCCCGTGGCAGTATCTTTTTCTCATTTAGTCCTGATGAAGTCATGTATTATATTCCTTTCTAAATAGTTTTTCCTGCTTAAAATAGATTTTGTTTACCTTTTTCGATTGTCACAGGGATCGTCTTTAGATTTAGATACATACGGTCCACTTATATCCTAAAGGGGTTATTTGAAAAATGAAAATTATACATTTAGAATTATTCAGTTTATTTCAAAACTTAAATATTCCTCTTTCTTATAGTTAACTTACCTACACATGATGTTTTATTATAAGTTTTTGAATAATAATTTTCCAAAAGTGAGAATATTGATTTTTGCTAAAATACTCTTACTAAGAAAAAATAATTTTAAAAAGATTTAAAGATGGATCAATGTTGTAGAGGTTTAGATAAACAATAGTTAAGTCTTTTGAGATTTTTTTTTCATGTAAAACTTAAATCTTCAACAAACAACGTTACTGCATAAGCATTAGAAACCCTTAAAGTACCACTGCGGTCGATCAGAATGTCAGTAAAACCAAAGACTATTGCATGGATTACATACAAAATTCTGGAATTTTAAGGTAGGAGTCACTGAGAACGTGGAAGTAAGGGATTTGAGTGCTTTGATCATATCATATTATCAAAACAATAGCCACACAAGCTTATTTATTACGAATCGGAGAGACAATTCACAAGATTCTTACTGTTCGTTATATCATACAAAATTGAGCGTCAGTTGGACTAATAGGTGTATTCATGATTGAATCAGCCTGGCTTTTGAACGATAACTGACATTTAATCTACCTGTGTATGGGTACCTTTAAAATTGGAAATTGGTTGCTGTTATACCAAGTCATAGGTATATACTTAAATAAATTAAATTAACTTAAAAAACAAAATCTACTCATCGATCAGTAATATCTCAACGAAGTTATAGATAATATCTATAGTAGCTTTACTGTTATCCCAAACTACTCCCCTGCCTACCCACTATGGGCACTTTCTATTACCCGGTGTCAAAAGAGATTGATTGATACTGGCTTTTTTTTTTACAACTACACCTAGCTGATGGTACAGTAATGTAATACAGCTAGCGTTATAGTTATGAGTTTCTAACGTTGGTCCCGGAGACGGCAGACGGAAGATGATAAATCCTGCTAGGGGAACCTTAATCACAGCTTCCAATTATCAAAGACGGGGGCGAGCTAGATTGAAAAATTGTCCGCTATTTCTGCGGGCAGGGCACGTACGCCGGCGCTAGGTCATCAACTTCTTTCGGCAAGTCGTCCTGGCAATTAGGATTATTTATCGGCCCCGTCCTGGAAGTCGGCTAGCCCTCTAGTCCATCGGTATTAGGTCTCTTGAGTTACGGCCGTTCGTGGGCGAATGGAAAAGACCCCGAGAGAAAAAACAATATGATGCTATTCCTTCTATAAGAGATTTGAAAAGAAAAACGTTTACCTAATACTATAGTATATAAATATGTAAAGATAATACAAAATTATTTTATTAAATTAATAACAGATTAATACTTTAGAAATTAAATCTTCATTTTTATTTTATATTCGTATTTTTTCTCGACATTTTGGCGTTATTTTCCTATATTCAGTACTACGTTATCTGTTTACTGGTCTATTTTGTAATTTAATCGTTATATTTTGTCAAAAGGGCGCACCCAGGATCAAACCTAGGGAGAGGGTCAAGCCATGGTCAGGATGTGATATTTCAGCACGGGAAAGACGATTGAAAAAAAATTTTTAAGAACATTATAGATAATGATGAAAAGATAGTTGGCCTTGGATAATATTTATGAAGAGATGATGGTTGGGGGTTCGGTCAGAAAACAAGTTGTAAAAACCTCCTTAATAATACCAACCCTTCAGCCAGAATTTCTAGCCTTCATCAGTGCTGAGAACAAAGAACAATATAACAACCAATTAATATTAAAAAAAATAAAAATTAAAAGAGAAAATATAAACAGAATGATTAAAGTAAATAATTGTTCGGAATGAGAATTAATAAAAATAAAGTGATGAAAGAAGTTGAAAATAAACCTTATATATATAGGTAATTAAATATGTAAGTAAAATAACATAATTAAGGGAATACAAATTTAAACTTATATAATGCAAAGAAACAAAGAAATATGGATATTTGAATTTATTAATAATATAAAAATTAAAAATTAAAGTTAAGGAAAGAAAAAAAATAGAGAAAGAAATATATGTAACCAATGAAATATATAAGTGTAATACTAGAATAAAGAAACAAAATATAAAGTTAAATTAGACGAAAAGAAGTGAATAGAAAACATGACTATAATAATATTATAGTGAACTTAATATGTGAATATTAACTATATATAAACTTTTTATATTTTGTCTTTTCATTTTTTTTTCTATTCATTGCTTGTTATCTTGTTCTTTGTTCTTTGTTCTTAGCCCTAATGAAGGCTAAAAAGTCTGGCCGAAACGTTGGTACTATTGAATAAGTTTTTATAACTTATTGGTGTTATTTTCTGACCAAGACATTACTATGGACTGTTTACCAGTTGCGAAGAACACATGATGATCATCGCCAGTTTTGGAGACTAGTCAGGACCTTCGTCAACAAGAGGCAGAATGTGCAATGCTGCGAGGAATGCTGAACAGACGACTAGTGCTCCTTCTCCACCACCAAGACCATCACCAAAGCACAATGAGAAGCTAATGTTCTCTACCTATAACCAACTTGAGTCGACGCTACAACGTACCAAGGAAAACAGGGCATCCGAAGAGATGGCATCCCTTGCGTACTGATGGAAAGCTACAAAGGAAGGGTAAAGCCTTTTTACTCAATATATTCAATATCTGCATGAGAATATCCTGCTTTCTAACCGGCTGGAAGCGAGCGATTGTCGTTCCTCTACTCAAGCCCAGTAAGAAGGGTGACTTGACTGAGCACTGTCGTCCTATAAGCCTCCTCTCGCATAAGATATTTGAGAGGCTCATCGGTCACTATCTTATGAAACATTGCTATGAGGAGCTAATAATACATTCTGAGCAGGCGGGGTTCCAGTAAGGGGTCGCATGTGAGCATCATCTTGCCAAGCTACAAGCTTACACCTAGGGTCATATGCAAATCAACTGGGCGATTTCATCTCCCTGGACTGCAGTCAGGCTTTCGTGTGTGTCTCCACTCCGCTTCTAATTCGTCGACTGGAGGAATTCAAGTTTCCACCCTATGCCGGCTGGTTGAAAACTACATCAGCGAAAGGTCCTTCGTGGTACGGATTGGCGGAAGCTTTTTGATTCCTGTTCCCACAATCTGTGGAGTGCCTCAGGCCTCGGTGCTGGGACCAATCCTGTTTGTGCTCTTTACAGCTCCAGTAGTATCAATCCAACGTACAAAGTCAGTGGTTGCTATCTATGCGGAGGACATCGGCATCTACACCTACAGCGTCGATGAACCAACGGCGCTCACCCACGCCCAAGAAGCTGCATACACCATCACCGCTGAGCTTAAGCTTATTGGGATTAGGGTAAACTCTGCAAAACAGAAGCTATAGTGATGTCATTCCAGAAAGAAAAGAAACCACAACATACCCACTTCAAGATAGACAAGGACGTATCGTACTTCTAACAAAAACTGGGAGGTGGCAGGAACTATCTCTTTGGTGGATATACTCACCAAGAGTAGAGGTTTGGGCTCTACAGTCTCCACGCTCAACGTATAACTGAAATGCATATTTGCGCCTGCGACTGTCCGCACACAGTGGACTTACTCAGCTTAGAAGAATACCTTAGGGTAAAAAAGGGTTGAGCACTAAAATGAACATATTTTTATATTTGTACGTGTTTTTCAGTGTTTTTCTATAGGAGGATTTCTATTCTATCTGTTAAAACCATTCGCAATATCACTTAAATATAGGCTGTTTCCTATTGAATATCCAGTGCAGTTAAACTATTATTTAAACAAAATAGCTTCCATGTAAAATGAATACTAGGTATATACATAAAAAAATGTAATTATATGGATATAATTAACGAAGAGACTAGAAAAAGGTAATGTAATCCTAAAAGAACCAAGTCCCTTGGGAAATATCATGAAAAACTAATAAAAAGGCAATAAAATGAAGAAAAAATTTCAAGCAAATAAGAGTTTTGAAAAAATCAATAACCAATAAATGCTGTTAACTGCTAGAAATATCGTAAAATATATTGGCAATCAAAAGTTTAAGAACGCCTTAACTTTGAAATAAATAAAACGTAGTTAAAATAGCTTTGCAAATGAAACTTTAATATAACAAGGTACATAAAATAAAAGAATTTAAGAGGAACATAGTTAAACGTAAAATTAACCATTAACTGGGGAGCTGTATAACGGATCCGAAACATTTTTTTTTATTATTCAATTAAAATGAACCCAAGTCCTTAACCTTTTAATACGTAGTGTTTTACTCACTCTTGATTGTTTTCTTATCAAGAAGTTTTTATGATATAATAATTAGCAATCACAGTTATCAATTAACGAATTTTATTAATTTTTATTTCCATTTTCATAACTTTATCGATCTGAATAATTGACAATGATTAATATAATGGAGAAAATAATATCTTGTTGGACCATGAAAGCAGGAAATACAGATAACAAAATAAAATTGATTATGTTAGAAATGTGCGAGTCTCATTTTGGCTAATAACAGATAAATAAATAAAGTAAATAAAATCTACACTTTTGACCAGGAGCGTACATCGTGATATTTACAAAAGTATTAATGCCATTGGTTAAAAATAAATTACAACGTCTCTAATCGCAACGTAAAAGTTCCTAAACATTTCTATTTCATTGCAATAAGTCTCATTCCATTCGGAATCATACTAAATAAGGTTTTCAAGTAGGGTTTGAAGTATGTTTTCAAATACATATTCAAACAAATATTTTAGACTAAAAAATTACTATATGATGAAAACTGGATTAACTAAAAATGCTTAATGTGGAAGTGCAAACAGTACACTTAAAATAATCATTCAAATTAACAGAAGTTTTAGCAGAATAAAGTAACTAAAATTGAAAAAAAAATATTTTAAAATAACTTTGATTCTCATAAAATAAATGAAATAAAAGAGATAAGTAAATAATGTCAAATTTGAAGGCTTGGATAATGTAATAGTTAATTTTTTTTTTTTTTGAACAATTGATTATAGGGAGGATACAGTCTCATACAAAAGACACCCTTAACTATATACAACACTATTAATTGTAAATAATAAGACAAAATAAATACATAAAAATAATGATTCTTTAAAAGAGAGAAGAGTAAAGTTAATAACAAAAACAATGACATTTATGGATTTAACATAATAAATAATTGACTTCAAATAGAGAGAAAAAAAAGTTAATTTAAGAAAAAGGTGAAGAGAAAAAATAAATAAAATAAAATTTTAGAATGACAATAATAGAGCTGATAAATATATAGAACTTACAACAGGATGCCCTGCAGTAGCTTGGGCTTTAGTCTTCAGGTTGTGGTTGGATTTCCCAAGTTGTCGGTAACTGGGATTGGAACTTCATGAACCGTTTTTTGATGTAATCCTCTATTGACTCCATTTATAATTCTCGATGTAATTGGCTGTTCCTTACAAACCAAGGAACATCCCCTGCAATTCTTTCGACATTATTTGGAAAAGAGAAGCCTGGTGTAATACTTGTTAATTTCAAATTTATTCAGCTCGTCCCTTCCTTCCAGAAACTTACAAGCTAGGATTAAAGAAAGTATTAGCAATGTTCCAGTCATTCTTTACGTTTAAATCTAAAAAATTTATACAAAATTGAAATCTGTTGATAATCACTATTTTTAACGGCTGTCAAGTGAATAGGTTAATAGCTCGTTCATCATTTCTACTGGGTAGTTTTTTTTTTTGTTCTTTTTATCTCCAATATTGCAATACTACGATCTGTTAAGGTTTACATTTATAAATACATATAAAAATGTATTACATTAATGTAGTTAGATTAATGACTTAATGAATTAAATAGATAAATAATTATTTATATTTCAAGATTTAATATTAAATATTACAATGATTTTCTTTTATTCCTAAACCCCATAGCCGTGTAAGATTCGATGTTAGGGGAGAAGGTAGTGATAAGTGTTTAAATCAATCTCTTTTATTGCATTTGATGCAAATACTATTATTTTTATATATTTTTGCTATGCCCTATGGATATGTAGGATTTGGGAGGAGGGAGGGAGTAAGAACTTAGCTTTAATTTGAGTGCTCGCAAATATGTGACTGTCAAATGGTTCCTGAGATATATTTTTCATGTAATAAATTATTGTTTTATTTTTCATTCATGCTCCAATTCAATAAAGTTTTCCTATCTACGATATTGAGGAAGCAAAAAAGATTAGGAACTCTAAACATAACATATAAATTGCTACCGCGAAAATTCCTTTTATTCATTAAATCCTCTGAGCTATTCGAATCGGCCTTGAAAATTAAACCTCTCCTGACATATTTATTACGTTTTCACCAGCCTAATCTTAATTAAACATAAAACAATGAGGCATCAAGTATTTGAGAAAAAAAAATTAGATAACCGTAGTAGGTATTCTACGCCTCATACAATATGGTGTAATATGAAATTATGAAGTGTATCATTTGCACCTGAGATAGAACCACATTCGTAAACAGCTGCTCCCTCGAAATACACTACATACTAAGTTCAGATGCTGATTTCATCCCACTTCCTATTCCGTAACTCTTAGTCAGTGGCCATTTGAAGAAAATACTACCACGGCTACGGGAAATTTTCCAGTTTATAACGATAAATTTGAGCGTGAAAAGTTGCCGAGAATTTAGTACCTTAGTACCTCTATGACCTTCGAATCGAATTGGTTTTCCCATATCATTATGACTGACTCCTTTGCTATAATAAAATTGCTAACAATTATTCGATGACTTGATATTAATGAAAACTAAAAGAAAATTAAGTTGTTAACACTACCCTTTCAAGCATTTTTTTGTGTCCCAATA
>NW_027111265.1:190544-245527 GCF_000696795.3 Halyomorpha halys | reverse complement strand
TGGTAATGTATAATATAAATAAAAAATATTTTCTGATACATCCCTCGTTGAATTATACGTAGTAAATTACTGTAGCGATTTTACACTCATAAATTCTCTAAAATATGCATGGCATTAGACCGAATAATTTATATTAATATATTAGTGATTTATAATAATTTATCAGTGATTTAGTATATTATAATCTTAATTAAATAATTTAAATGTAGATCTATTTTTTTTTTTCGTGATGACCTCCTTCTAGTCATATCTGAAAAACACTGGGGAGCAGGGTTATGTACTAGGTACCAACCTAATAGGGGTAACATTTTTATTTCGTGTGACCTACACAGAAATAAAAGTCGACCCTCTGACTTTAACTCGCTTGGCCACTAACTGCCCATAAATGTAGATCTATATATTTTTTGTTTAAAAATTTACATTTTTTATAAAATTCGTTACTGTGGATTGACTTTCTGATTTTCTCACACGATAGGCATGAATATTTTTCATATACAAACAAAAATTCAATCAATTAATGAAATATTACTTATTACTTATTATAATAAATAAGTATTACAACCATAACCTTTTATTTATAGAATCCACCTTCTATTTCGTTTACTCTTCAGTTAATTTTATTTATTTATTCTTATTTACATAATAATACTTAATCTCCCAATAACGTTTAAATTAATAGCTCTGATACAATAACCTATTTTATGTTTTTTAATTATTAATTCAAGGTAAACATATTGTATAAAGTATCCAACCACGAAACCGTAAAACCCAAACTTTACAGAAGAGACAGAAAACATTTCAACTTATAACTTTATGACTTCTTATCCATGATTACTCAGCCGGTACAATTTTTCTTAAATACTCATTCAATGACCCTTTGTTCCGGAATAAATGGAATAACTCATCCAAGCCCCCCTATTAATATGAGAAGCGAAGGATCGTAGGTATTAAAATTCAAATCGGGCGTTCACGATGGCCCAAGGGAGTACAGAAAAAAAATATATTTCTTTATCAGAGGACTGACAGATTCAATTTGTTCCTGGGAACGGGCAAGGAGCTGACACGCCCTAAACAATAACTGGCACCTCCAGAAAATCACTATAACCGAAATCACGATAGTATATAACGAACCGGACGATAAAATGGATTCATGGATGGAGATGCTCGGTACCTACAAAGGCGATTAGCCAAAACTAAATGGAAGGACAATTGAAACCGGGTTCTGATTAACCATAAATAATGAGGTATGCGTACTCCGCTTGGCGCCAAGAAGGAAGGACGCCTGGATTCCTGAGGAACCCGAAACCTGACGTACATCTGCCCCTCAAGTTCCACCTTTTATACGACAGGATTCACAATCATTTGGTATATATAAATGCTTTCCCATATTTACATATAATATATATGCGAATATATTTTGTAAAAATATACACTTACAATACATAAATTTCAAAAAAAAATATTAGCACTACAGAATTTATAAATTAATGAGGTTATTATTGCAGTGCCTAAATTATACTGTTACCTTATTAATAATCTGACTAGAAAAGTCCGGTGTTCTAAAATTGAAACTTCTAAGCTTTTCATAAATGGAAGATGGTCCGAGCGTGGTCAAAGAAACACTCAAATAGTGATTAAACTGTTTATATTGAGCCAACATTTCGCCCCACGTTGCAGGGCTAATAAAAAAGCAGATAAAAAGAAGAAACATAAAAGAAAGTACAAACTAAGGTACGAATAAAATCAAGAATAAAGGAAGAAAATTAACGAGACAGAAAACGGACCTATCAGACAAAATGTCAGAGCCAAAATTAACCATTTTTACAGGATGTATTGGGAAGAGTGAGGATTTCCAGTTAAAGTACGTAACATTTGAAAACAACTTTAAAGTAAACAGTATAGAAAATTAATGAAAATATTAAAATTTGGTAAACATTAAATGATAATATACATAATAGGAAGGAAGAAATTATATATTTAAAAAAATATTATAAATGTACACGGATAGAATGCACTGAAGAAATAAAGTAAAACGAATGGATTCAATAAATAGGGGTATAGAGGTATGTAAATTATATAACAGGAACATTAATAATAGTAAGTAATTATAAAGTAATGATTGTAAGTATACATATGTTGGAAGTAACATATGAATACAAATTAAAAATAAGATATGTAAATATAAAAGAAAAAGAAAGGATAGTAAATATAAATTATAATGTAATAATTGAATTAATTATTTAGAAAATAAAAAACATGACAGAAAAGTAGGCACCCTATCCATAATTCTGAGCTTTTCGAATTTCGAATTCGGTAGGATATTGATTATTTAATTTTGAAGAGGGAGATTCGAAATTTTGTCAATAAATACTATCTACTTTCCTCTCTACAGAAAAAAATTGTTTAGTGTATTTTACTAGGCAATAGTACAAGATGCTCCATGAACGTTAACCAAACCGTTATTTCACCCCAATATTGTATGAATTCAATGAAAACGTACAATTACTAGTCAAAATTGATGAGTCTGGCAAGTATAGTGAGGAATAATACAAAATAGCGGTTGATTCAAAATGTTAAAAAAAATAATGTTTCATTCGGAGTCGCATTTCTTTGAAACTCCCTACAACACTAAAAAAAAAACTAATAGAACATCATATCATTTAGAGTACATTTGCTAAAATATGAGCCCTAGTAGAACTGTTTACGTTAAAGATTCCGAGATGTATCTCTAGTACAAAATTAAAAATTTAAAAACTGTAGTTTTTTAAAAAGCAACATTTTTGAGCATTATAAACTATTTTATGTCGCTTATTTTCGTATAAGTAGTAGTTTCTATGATATTATCTAAAATAAATTCAAAATATGATCATTTCTAGTTTTCCGGACAAAACTTTTGGTTTACGGAAAACTATATCTCTGGAACTATTGGACGTACAGATGTATTCCAGTAATTAAAATAAAGATAGTTTAATGTACTCCAAAGTAAATCATAATGTTTTTCATCGTAGGGATAGCAATGTTTATGAAATTTGCATATGAATGAGAATTTTGCCTATACAATTTTGTCCGAACAACTAGAATTTACTTGAGCAAATGTCATAAAAGCTTCTACTTCTACGAAGATAAACTACTTTACAGCGCATTAAACGAGCTTCAATTTAAGTGCTAATAGACATCTGTTCGTCTAATGGTTCCTATCATACAGATTTCCCACTACAAATTCACTAAGTACTGATTTTTCAGTACATTTTTTAAGAAATGTTTCTTTTAAAAAACTGAATCTCGGGAACTATTGTACGTAAACAGATCTGTTAGAGTTGATATTTTAGTAAATATCTATTTTAAATGTTCTATTGGGTTTTCCAGTGTTTTTGGTAGTTTCAAAGATATTTAACTCCGAATGAAAAATTAATATTTTTTTTAAAGATTTTGAAACAGCCGCCAATAAGAGTTCCCCTTAACTACTGTACTAAACTATACTTGCCAGACCCATCAATTTTTACTATTAATTGTACTTATTTTTCATTAAATAATTCAAAAATTGAGGTGAAATAACTGACTTTTTTCCACCTGGCACTTGTTTTACAAGATCGTAAAACCTGGTCCCCTGAAATTATAATCCTGGAATATTTTAATTTGGTCAACAATTCACTTATTTATCTATTTTTTAAATACATTTATTATTTATTTTTTACCTATAAATAATTTTAATTTTAACTAATTTCTTTGTTATTGTTCGTATATTTATCTTGTAATTTTAAATGTGAAAATCTCCAATCTTCTACTATTAATTGATATCATTGGTTGCTTTTATACTTTATTTCATTTTAAAACATTAATATACCCATTTTTTAAAATATAATGTAGATCATGATCAGAAGAATCCAAACTTTATTTTCAGTAAATAAAAGAAATCATGTGTCCATCATAATATAGTTGAAATAATGGGTAATTGGAGTTGTGGAAACCCGAAACGTAGTACACAAAATACAAACTATTGATAATATTCTAAATGGAAGTGTTTTCACCACATCTTAATAAATAAAAACTTTCTATATCCATTTTTTAAAATATAATTTAGATGATGATCAGAAGGATCTGAACCTTCTTTTTAGAACATACTTTTTACTTGTACTGGGCACAAAGTGATTCCAAACACTAAATATTATATTACATAGGTTACTTACGTTTTTTTGAAATGACAGAAATGAAATTTCAATAAGAATTTAATTTTATTTATCCCAGTTACCTACAGTTAAAGGAGCAATGACCTACAACTTGGGAAACCCAACCACAACCTGATGATTGAATCCCAGGCTGCTGCAGGGCATACTGTTATAAATTCTATATTTATCAGTTCTGTTATTGTCACTCTAAAATTTTATTTTATCTTTATTTCATTTTTTTTCTCTTCATCTTTTTCGTAAATTCACTTTAGTTATTTTTTTCCATTAGAAGTCAATTATTTATTTTGTTAAATCTATAAATGTCATTGTTTTTGTTATTAACTTTACTTTTATCTTTTAATAAGAACCTTTATTTTAATCTATTCATTTTATCTTAATTTTTTGTTTTATTTATAACGTTGTATATCTAACTATATCTATTGTATAAGACTAGACACCAGACCTATCTGGTATTAATTAAATAATAATAATAATAAATAATTTAATTGATAATTTCAAGTATCTAATAAACAATTATAACATTAATTGTGGTCTGCAAATACTATTACTCATTGATCCAAAACAATTGTGATTATAATTTCAATTGTTTCGGATTACATTTATTTATTATCTTCTTACTTATTATATTTTATTTCAAGTATATCGTTCTTAGAAAAGAACTAATTTAAATTTTTTATGGATTATGAAAAATCAACATTATTAAAAAATTAAAATAAACAATAAATCCGTACATGTTTTCTGTAAATTATTTATATTGCTGTTCTTAGAACTTCAGGCCCTACGAAAATTTGTAAATTGGCAATTACGAAGTTGTGTCATTAAGTATGCTATAGGAAGATAGTCCGAGTGGTGGTCAATAAAGGTATCAAAATAATAAAAAAATATATTTATTGTTAACCTTCGTTTCACCCCACTCCAGGGCTTCATCAGGGCTGTCAGATTGAAACACTGCGAGTTGTATTTCAATCTGACAGCCCTGACGGAGCCTAGCAAAGTGGGGCGAAACGTAGGTTAACAATAAATAGTTTTCTGTTACTATTTCGACACCTTTATTGACTGCCACCCACCGGGACTATCTTCCTTCAATCTACTTTATACGGTCAACTATCTCCTTCCAACGTTATTAATTATGGTAAAAGTAATTTCATATATATGTATATATGTGTGTATGTATAAAATATGTTTAAGTGGATTATTGAAGGAATAGTTTTGGAGTTTAAATTTTTTTTATGTATCTATGAAGTATAATCTAATAAATATTGGCTTTATCAAGTTGAAAATATAAATAAGACAAGATAAATAGGACTAGTTGAAAACAGAGAATTAAATGTAGGTTAGTGTATATAATTGTGTAGAATTTAAAAATCTATAGCGTGTATAGCATTTTTATTCTGTATATTAAATAAATAAATTTAACCTATATCTTATATTGATTGGAGAAGTTGTTCGGGAGGGGTGGAGGGGTGCGGTCAGCAAAGAACAACTTAAATAAACAAAACAATATTTATTTTATGCCGACGTTTCGACCTATTAGAATATATCTAAGTCCTATATATTAAATATAACCAATATTTAACAAGCAATGTCATGGAATGCATACAGGCCTAAAGATAACAGATTCCGACCGATGCCTTAATTAATTCTAGATTCGACATGTACTTCTATAATTTAATCCTCTCTGAGCTCAGAGCTTTCACAACGATTTTCGAATAATGTTCCTCGAGTCCTCTGAATTTTTACATTTTAACATTATCTTTTATCAGATATAAAAGATTTAAAATTTTAAATAACTTTAATATATCATTATTTAATGAAATTTTTATTTGAACAATCTGACAGGAATATGAGCCAGAAATGAAAGGTCATGGAGTAACATAAGGAAAATTGTAAGCATATTTGAAATCGATAAAGTGATAGGTTCGATTTATTAATATTTCTTATGGACCTCTTACGTCATTTTAAGACTAGAAACTAAAAAAAAATTAATCCTGGATATTTATAACTGGTTTCTAGGCTTTTCTCTTTTTTTTTTTTTCTATAACCAGCATTACAGATTAGTCATGGGATTTGTGAAGGTGTTTACAATTAATAATTGAGAGACTTTGATGTCCTTGGTTTTGCAAAAATTTTTCTAGATGTAACAGCATTTCAAACAATTTTAATTAAAAACCATATTAAATCGTATTTTTCATTTTTCTTTCATGACGTGCATTCCATGGTATAGTATGCATTAATTACTACAATTACCGTCACAAAAAAAATGTCTATAGATATTGCATAATTGCTTTATGGAAACTACAACAATTTTATAAATTTTTATGAGTAATAAAACACAGAAAAAAATATACCCATTTCTTTTATATTTATTTATTTATATTATATCGTTAAAGATGTCAATACCTAAATGCACATAAAATAATTCTTAAACAAATCTTGTGAAAACCATTTTTATAAAATAAATTAATTTGGAAATTAAATCTGTACTTAAGCATTAACTCCAAATCATACAATATCAATAAGTAGAAATTAGAGATTGTATATTTAGCACGTACAACGTTTATAATAAAACTTGAGTGAACATGGAAATTAGTTTGTTCTCAAAAGTTCTTTATTTTTTTTATTAATTTTTTTTTTGTACTAGTATATTTTATTGAGATAACAATACTATCTGCCACGCTCAATGACAATGAGTATTAGAGTCCTATGTATTAAATCACCAAATGTTTTAAGTATATTTTATTACATTTCTTAATTGGTTGATACTGCAGACATTTTAGATCTCAAGCCTTTAGATAGATATCAAGCTTGCCTATATAGATATAAAAATCATTAAAAGTGCCTTTATTTCTTCTGTTTTGAAGAATTAGTTAAGTTAACTTTATTTACCAAACTAAATTAATTAGTTTTATGTATGAGTAGGGATTTTATTTATTTACTGAAATTTACAGCTATATGAAAAAACACAATAAGTAAATGTGATAAATGTTTCAGAACACATGATTGGTGATCATAAAGGAACCACCCAATTCCTTTAAATTATAAGATCCCGTGGGTATCTTCTTTTTAGACGCCTCGGAGGATTATCAAGGATTGCTAAGGATGAGAGATTAACAACTAATGGGTTTGGGAAGGTAGGGATTTCGGAATGAAAGAAGGTATATCTATGTCAGGCCAAATCTGCGACGAATGGGATCTTTAGGTCTTTATGGATGAGTTTATTTGTGGCGTAATAAGGAGCATCAAGGATTTTAGGGTGGATATGGAATAATAATAATAATAATATTCTTTATTTATTCTGGGATTGAACACATTAAAATAATATACAGGTGTCAAAATTGGGCTTTAGAGCCTATGAGTGAAATACAAAATAAAATGAAATTATAAAACGTCATAAAATACAATAAAATAATGAATTTAAAAAGATAAAAATGAACAACAATAATTCACAGAATATATAAAATAAGAATAGAACAAATAAAGTAAAGCCATATGTCATATCATAAAACATAAGATGACAAAAGCTTCTGATAATAAGTAATATGGAAAAAAAATGATAAAAATCAAATATAATTAAACTAAAAATAATAAATGAAATGGTACAATTTCTGCTAATATACATATTTACAAGAACAAACGAAAATCTGAAACATTAACTACAGAAAATACATAAACCTTGTTAGAAAATTTCAATTGTTATTCTTCCGGAATTGGGTGGACAGAAGGTGGTCGAAGATTTGAAGGTTGGGAGGGTATTAGAACTACGAATGAAGGAGGGAATAAAATTCCATAGGGATGATGAAAGATCTACCAAAGGCTACGGCTCGATGGGCATTGTAGAGAATGCACATGCAGCATATGTAGTGAGAAAAAAAGAAAGAGAATTAAAATGTGTTGAGTGAGTATTTTGTTATTAATCGTATATTATTATAGGCGTTGTGCAAGTATAGTGCACAATTTAATACAGTGAGCATAGGAATTGGCAGGAACAATGCTGTATTTTGTTCTAAATGATGAATAAAATAAAAAAGTTATAATTATAGCAGCTTATGTAATTTAAATAAACCTTAAAAACTTAAAAACAGAATCATAAATTATCATTCTGAAGCTGGATATTAATTTTCTTATAAATGTTAAGCAGCTATGGCTAAAAAAAAAAAATTTCATTAATGTATTATTTACAAGCTAATATAAATAGTTTTTCATATAATATAATTAATCCCAACAAATTCCATAAAATCACCTTTACCCTTCGTCTTAAACCTAATCCTTTACACAAGAATTAAAAGACACGGAACTGCACGTATTTATTTTTATTATTATAAATAAAATAACAATAATAAAAATAAATAAATACAAATATATAAAATAAAATAAATAATAGACTAAAAATTTGGAAATATACACAATAATGGAATGAAAATATAAATTAGTTGATTACTAACTATGGACAAGACAGTAGGAGATTGATTATATTATTATTTATATACATATAAATGTTAGCAACAAATAAATGATACAGTGGAAAGAATCTATAAAGAATTAGTGAAAGAAATTAGGAAAGAACAGGGGATAAGAAGAAATAAATGGAGAAAGGAGAATGAAGAAACTAAGAAATGCGAGAAAGATTATAGAAGGAGAATCCAGGCTACATTGTTATAAATTGCAGGAAAAGCCGCTAGAGTGCAGATCGGCAAAATACGTTATATAAACAGAAATCTAAAGGTGAAAAGATTTTTTTTTTCTCTCTAAATGATGGTTTTTGTCTTTTTATTTTTATAGCCCTGATGAAGACCTGAAAATCAGGTCGAAACGTCGGCATAAATAAATATTTTTTGTTTATTTATGTTGTTCCTTTGCTGCACCCCGCGACCATCTTCTCCAATCAGTAATCTACGGTCAACTATATACACCTCATTATTAATACTTATTAGTATATTGAGGAGGCCCCTCACCTCCGGACTCAAAATAGCTCCTGAATGGATAACTCATATGTAAAATTAAAAATAACGGGTAACCTTAAAATACCAAAGGTAGTAAAAGATAAGACACAACACGAATTACTTTTTCTTTCTTACACAGTAATGCACTACTAATTCACATTTTATTTCTGTTCTTTAGAGGGTTCGGAAAAAAAAAAAAAAAAAAAAATATTAGTATAGTTTTTTTTTTAACGCAACAGTTTGCAAGACTCATTCATTTTCTTTAGCTAAAAAGTATCTTGGCTATCTTATGTCACAAAAATTACAAGAATGCAAAGAGAGACAATTTATGAATCGTGCCTTGAGGAGGTTTGAAATAGTTGTGAGCAGTTAGCGTGTAAAGATAGGACATGAACTACTGTACGTCCTAGGATAGAGAACTCTTACGTAATGCCCTGACTTATTAATACCAAAATGGAAGGAGTTAGCCCTGATGTTCGGGTCGTCAACCGGTATGTCAGTAGGATGGTAAATAAACCCGGTCCGCCGCCACAAAAGCAATCTCAGAAAATTATATAGCTCATGTCCCGGACTATTTCTTCTTGGAAGCCGAAATTGTAGATTGTGGGTCGGGCCTTCACCGCATGGATTGTGTCCTGCTTCCTGGGATCTGGGACAATGGAGTCACGTCAGGATTGTTATTCCAGATAGCCTCCGCTCACCATTACCCCCACCATTGTTTACATTGTTGTTGTATATATATGTTTAAATCGGATGCACCAATGTACTCTCTATCATGATATGTACTCTTGTGAATTATTGTAATTATGTACTGTACAACTAGAAGTAGTAAATTGGACAAAGCTAATTTAATTAAATTTTAAAACTTCTCTCTAACAAACATCGATCCAGTAACTTTTTAAGACTATTTTAAAAAAAAAATGAGAGTATCTTATATATAATAATAATGAAGGCCTAACAAACCCGAAGGTTCAATGCTGATACCACCAATCGCTCTCTACATAGATCCTTCCAGTGATGACCCCTCCTCCCCCCACCCTAAATCCAATTCTACTAAATCAGTTTTATTGCATTCCTCCCATTTACGTTTCAGTCTATCCCTCGTACGTTTACTCGTCGGTTCAGTGTTTATTAATATTTTAGTAACCGCTCGTTACTATGCCCTACAACCTTACACGCCCATCTTATACGCCGCTATATTATATTTACCGGGTGTAGTTCTCTTAATTCAGTGTTGTGTAGTCTTCTAAATTTTCCCGTTAATTCATCCTTTTTCGGTCCGAATATTTTACGTAATACTTTATTTTCGAAAACCTTATGACACTGTTCATTCCTTAGTGTAGAGGCCACTTCTCGCATCCATAAAGAACAGTGGAAAGGATAATAGTTTAGTAAATTCTAATTTTCAAGTTTTTGGCTAGAAGGTGGTAACTAAACAGTTTAGAAATGGAAAAATAACAAGCATTTTCTGACTTCAAACTCGCTTTTATTTCCTTACCCATTCCTATTTGTCTATTTACCGTAGAACCTAATTACTTAAACCTATCTACCAGTTTAAACGTATTTCTTCATATATCTACATCACCGAAATTATTTTATTTTGTTTTATCCGTATTTATTTCAAGACCCAGTTCCTTACTGAAGTTTTTTAACACGGTTGTACTTAGTTCTATAGTTTTCTTGTCCTCACCTATTAATACCAGATCATCAGCATTCCCAAGCACCGGGTACTTTACCACCCAAAGTTAAACCCTTTTCGTTATTCATCACTTATATAGAAAAGTTAATTGAATTTCTTATTTGAGACTGGTTTGTTTATAAATTATAAAAAAAATTATCCATATAGTCTCAACATGTAATTTCTCTTATAACGTTTTGGGCATTCTCGAGGCCATGAATTAATTACAAAATCACAGTTGACAATGTCATTAAAATGTTGCAGTCAAACATCCAACGTATCCAATCCAAAATCCTTAGAACCATAGTTGATGCACTCTATTACGTTTCCAGCAGCACACTACACCACGACCTTCATATCCCTTTTGTCTTTGTCCTCATACCAACCAAATTCTCAAAATTCCATATAAACTTTTCCAACCATCCTAATTTGATTCACTATTTTACTTATTCCCAATGTAGGAAGGAATATTTATTAAAATATCAACGCTTCATTTAAATTCTCTTTTTTTTTTTTTTTTTTTTACAAACGTTTTGTTAGAAATAAGTGTGCTTACAAAAATATAGTTGGTTCAGCTAATATTTTCTATTTTCAGTCATATAGGTTAAAATATTATCAATTTATTTTTTCGTCGTTATTTGTTATTTGTTACAAATAGATAATTGCTTTATTTATTGATAAGTGTTAAAATCTCCTACAAATTTGGACAATGAGTAATTGTGGTAATTTATACATTCATTCCAAAAATTAAAAAGAGAATGCCAATAAGTAAATAAATATAAAATGAAAAAAAAAATATAGAAAATAAATCAAATTTCTATTATATAAACAGAAAAATAAATAAATAAATTGGCCACTACCTTCGAGGTGGATTGTAAGAATAGGTGGAACTGGATAAGGATTGAGCCGAAGGATTAGGATGATTAGAAAGGTTTATATGGAATTTTGAGAATTTGGTTGGTGTGAGGTCGAGAACAAAAGGGATATGAACACGGTGTATTGTTCTGTTGAAAACGTAATAGGGTACATGAAAGTCACATGGTTGTATTTCGATTCATTAATTTTTATTCGCCATTGATTGCACCATTACTCAATCTGGGTGAATTAAAATATAGTTCTTAGAAAAGATTCCCAATTTTTCCTAAAATATATCACCTTTATTCACGTTCTTTAATTAGTCCAAAGGCAAAAAATATGCCAGGTAATATTGAACATCAATCCCTTAAAGAGAATCTTTATGACCACCAACATAGTGCAAAGTATTTTTAATATTTTTTTTTTTTTTTTTATGTGTTGATAAACATTACTATCTGTCACAAACTTCGGCAATAAGTAATAGTGATAAATAATCATTTTATTATCAAAATTTAAAAAATATACGTAAAAAAATAAAATCTCTACATGTATAAAAACTGAAAAATATATAAAATGAACATAATCAAACTTGAGAAAAGATGTAAGGATAAAATAAGTAACTTTTAGAACTAATATAACAATAAAAAATATGAAACTTTTAAACACAGTTTCATGGTCTGATAAGCATCACGTATCGACGTGACGGCTGTGCTTGACTGATTAGATAATTAAGATTAGCTACGAAATTTTTTGTTTCACATTTTGTTCAAATATTTTTACGTTAGGGTATAAATCTTCAAAGTACTTAAGAGAAGCATAATGGGTTTGATCCAGTACTTGATAGTGAAGATGTTGGGATGCTGGTCTTAGCGTGATGCCACTACAGCTTCTTATAGTAACAGATGTCGACAGCATGTCCCCAACACTCGCTACATCTCACATCTGACTTATAACAACACACAACCTTGTCCCCTGACCAACGATGTATGATACACTGTGGTCGGGACCCGGATCTCGATCTCATGGGGACATGTGTATGGAGAAAAAGGATTTTTTTTTCATACAGAGAGCGAAAACTAAAAAAAAGATGAAGAGGCTAAAATATCATTAAAAGATTCCAAAAGTCACACAAATAACTTTAACGACTCGACGTTTCACCAATTCGGGTTTAATTGGGACAAATGCGAATATGAAATGATAATTAAATATTAAACAGGATACTTTATGAGGACTGAAAACTATCTTATCGAGGAATTATTTTACATACATAGTTTTAAAAAATATAGATTCAATTTTAATTTTGGATTATTAGAGTTAATGCGTAATAGGTTCCAGTGTTCCCTTGACAAAAAGACAAATATAAATAAGAACAACTTCAGAGGCAACAATTTGAGAAAGAGATAAAAGACGAATTCATGAAAAACACAACGAAACATAGAAATAATATCAAACGTTACCTTGCAATGTTTCTTATATCTTCCGCCTATAGCGCTTGTGATTGCCCATCATCCACACAAGTACAACAAGGCTAATAATGTTGTCCATTCCATCCCCTTGGTCAAATTAGGTGTATTTTGACCAGTGGACTGAATATATATTTTTTTTTAAATCATACCCTAGTGTTAAGTAATCGTTAAGCTAATACTCACTGACTTCTACACAAAGTGTTGGACTTCATAATCATTACACCACCATTGTCATAGCTACAACACTTTTCATATATGAAACCCAGCCAGTTGAACAAACATCCACAAATATTTAAAAAACTAGTTTCTAACAAACTTAACAAGTAAACGCACTTCTGACGGTCCTTAAACGATTTCTAAGCATAAATCAGTTTTTAAAGATTAATACCTTGTTTCAGATTTTCGCGTATCAGTTGTTAACAGTGGATTCCAGAGAAAAAGTAATAAAAAATATTAAACAATAAATTGTGCGTGAAATGAGTACCATATCGTAACAATTTAGTATCATAATTAATTAAATAGCGTAAACAGCCATTGGTTGTTTTTTGGACTCCAGTCGCTGGTCAGTTGAAGATCATATACAACCAAAAAAGTTGGTCACAACCATTCCACTTCACCGAATCATTACAATATGGTACTTACTCCAGTTATTTAATTAAATTATCATTATTCAACTTTTCATTAAGATTCACCGATTAGAATTCATTGGTGAAAAGCAGAAAGAAAGTCCTAAAATTTCTAATTCATTTCTTTACTAGCGGTAAGTTTAGATTCATTTATTAGAGGTGTTCATAATTAAATGTAAAATATTTTAACATGCTAAATTTTATAAGTATAACATCTTGAGCAACATAAGTTAAAGTTCATGTTATATGTTAAATGCGGAGGAGCTCCTAGTGGATTTTCCATCGTATCATCTTTTTACTTAATTTCTTTTTTCTATTTCTTAATTATTATTTTTATCCATTACGTTATTTGGATTTAAAAACGTACAAAAAAAAAATTACAGGACTAATAGAAACAAACCTATCAAATCGAGTACAGACAAAGTGGTGCGGAGCTCGGCTGTTCAACGCAAAACAGACTCTCAACCATGTTAAATGTTAAATCGTTTTAACGTGCTAAAAAGAGGAAATATTTCTCCATTTAACACAAATTTTTCTATTTAGCACACTTTAGCTTGTTAACTGAAGATCATGAATACCCCTATTATTCTAGACCTCAATTTTGGACAAAATTTGGAAGAAAAAAAATCTCTTTTTTGTTTACGACATACTACTTAACCAAATTAATAAATAATTTAATTTTTAATCTTATTTAATTCTTATGCCATAACATTTTCGCTAGGCACAGTGTTAAGTAATCATAAGTGAACTGAGGAAAAGCAGAACCATTAGAAAAAAAAAAAAGATAAAGCTTTAATTTGAGCGCTGGCAGACATCTGTATATCTTATTACATTTATTATCTTACCTTTATTATGTCGAATATCATGAAACATACTACTCCTACGAAGATAAATGTCATGAGCTACTTTATAGAACATCAAACTAGCTTTAATTAGAGTTTTTATAGTTTTCTCAAAATAAATTCACTAACTACTGATTTTTCAGTGCATTTTTTATGAAATATTGGAATTTAAAAAGCTATATCTCGAGAAATTTTGAACGTAAATAGCTCTATTAGGGCTCATTTTCAAAAATTTTCCTGTACTTTAAATGATATTCTCTTAGGTTTTCTAATGTTGTTGGTAATTTTAAAGATATAGAACTCGGAATGAAAAATTAGACATCCTTAACGTTTAGAAACAGTTGCTATTTTTTAATCGACCGAACTATACTTGGCAGATTCATCAATTTTTACTAATAGTTATACATATTTTTTATTAAACTAATCAAAAATTAGGACAGATAAATGACCTTTTTTTCACATCGGCTGTTGTATTATGTTTTCATGGCTGCATTTTGTGCATCGGGCTTGAAAAATCATATTAAAATATATTTCCTTTTTTTTTTTTTTTTCATTGAAAGTACCTAAATTGAACTTTTGTAGCACAACAGGCTTCATTTAGCTTCGTACTTATTCAATTGGCTACTTACTTGACTCGCTCTAAGCTGAAGATATTATAATAACTTGAAAAGAACTCTGTTACGCAACTAGCGAACAGAAAAAAAACATATGAAAAATATTAATATTCCGATTGCATTGTGGAAACAATTGTTTTTATTACGTGGGATATTGAGGCGTGATAGACTCGAGCATTTCCAAACTAGGATGGGGGCTACTGTTTTGCCTTGGATAGAATCGACAGATAACATATAAAAAACCCGATAAATTACACAAGCCGTCATATTATTCTTAGACTTATTTTTTATTCATACAATGAGATAAATCCAACAAGAAGAAAGATACATCTAATCACATTACTCAGGATCCAACATACTGAAGCCACGTGTAGCAACGGCGTAGTTCCCACACAACTTCCTAGCCAGTCTTTATAATACATTTATCGTCATTACTTTATAAATACATCGCTGACTCTCTAAACTAATTTCTAATTTCAGTATTAATGAATGATAATTAATGATCTTCTCTAATTGATGAAAATGAAAGCTATCGTGGAGAAGGATAGTAGTCCTCCTTAAAGACGAAACTCTATCGAACGCCTTGACTCAAAGGAAACTACTATTTTGATATGCGGAGTTTGGACCCGAGCCAGAATAAAAATTAATAGTGGCCATATTAACGCTAGATCAAAATAGACGTCCGTTACTTTTTCTAGATACCTACCTTTACGAATTTGGACTTTGATCGGTGAAAATATTTGTCAAAATGTTACAACCATTTCATCTTTAAATTGAAAAATATCACAACTGTTTATTGATAAGCTAACAGATATAAAATATAGCCTTGATTGTATTTTTATTTTTCAACAACATCTCGAGTTTGTATTCCATTTTTTGGGGCTACATTCGGTAAGGAGTGTGTATTTGATAAATTTCCGGATTAAGGGAATGCAAAAAACAATCATGTATAAATTTTAACAATTTTAAATTGATATGATGGTGATCAATTGAGCTAACTTGTTAAAAAAGTAAATTGCTAATTTTTATTTTCCCTTTTTTTTTAATACATGAGGAAAGTCTAACACAAATATTTTCATTTTAATCAAAAAAATAAAATAAGATTAAATTAATTATAAATTATAAATTTATTAATACAATTATAAATTAAATTTCATTAATTATTACCGCTTATTCCCAACTGTTTTTTTACTGAATTCATTCATTTATTTTTCTTCAGACTTTATTCCCAGAATACATAAATTAATATCATATAAAATCCTTCTTGTTCAAATTCTTGTCTTTTTTTGTCTCTAATACGAAAACATTACAATTCAAATATTTTTTGTTTAACTAGAGCTTTACAGTGAAATTTTTTTGTTTTTTTATGACTAAAGTCCTGCACTGAGGACCTATACAGTCCCAAGATTCATTTCTCTAGGCCGCCGTGAAATAAATTTTAACCAACTCAGGTGGGATTCGAACCCACAATCTTCTAAACAAAGTGTTGTGGGATCCTCGCTCCAGCTCAATCATCTATCAGGTCCTCAATATTGTGCTTTAAATTAATTTTCGAATTAAAGGACAATTGAAAGTAGGATAAATCGAAATATAAATTAATATAAAATATAAAAATATTATATAATATAATTTAATTTTTTTTTTATTTTGGTACATAAATACAAAAATCTTTTGACATGACCAAAATAAAATAAAAATAAACGCACCGATCCTCATTATTATTATTGCAATTTCCTATTGCCATTTTTTTTTTAATTTCTATTTAGATTGTTTTATTTAATTTATAAATAATTATATTGGCTTTGATTAATATTTATTTATTATTCTATAATTTTTAAGAGAAAATGGACAGAATATTCTTAATTAAAACACTTAACATCCCTTTTGCAAGCTAGTAGAAAAAGTTAGAATAAAAATAATATCCTAATGCCATTGCCTTGGCTTGTTAAGATGGAAATTATAAAAAAAAAAATGCCACACCAAACTAACTACTTATTAATGAAAAAAAAAATTTGAAACATTTTTATATAAAATAAACGTGGAATTATAGAAACTATAAATCACAAGTTGTCCAGATATACTGTGTATACGTTGTTGTTTTTTATTAAAATAAATAAAATTTACTAAGATAAAAAAAAATAGAATGAAAAATATTCATGGCTTTTCAGACTTGGTGTTTTACTGGATTTCATTTTAAGTATGCATTAAAAAAAATGATAGAATTTATTTAAGTTAACCGGTTTATCACAACGAAAACTTAAATGGTTAATAAAGTTTACTAGCAATCTACAATATTGAGTTCCATCTTGATAGTAAAATTATTATCGGCCAAGTGAAAATAACAATAAAATATGAAAACGAAATGCAAATCTTGAAGTTTAACCTTTATTTTCTATGATTAGTCTTTTTTTATAACCTCAAGGCATGCCTTCGTGTTTATCTTAGACTAGCATCTGCCATTTATTCCGACTCCATATTTCCACTTATGACCACATATTCCTTGCCTCCCTATTAATATTAAAATATTACCTATCTCGATGTGGAAATCGACCTTACTCTACCCTTTTCCACATTTAAATATTTTATTCAGTTCTTAAAAGAAGAAATATTTATACAGTGTTTGGTATCATGATAGAGAGAGAGCATTGGAGCGTTCACTGAAATATGAACCATCATCTGTGGCGATTTTCATGCAAATCAGCAAGAGGGGGGAACTATTAAGCACATGCCGCAGGAATTGTTGTTATTGGAGGCCCATTTACAATTTAATAAATTACCCAGTCCAATTAACAATTAAGGCTCCGATATTCATAGCAATATTAATATCGCTTTTGTGTGACTGCGGAGCATTGAATAGAAGTGTTCCAACTGAGGTCGTAATTAATATCGAACTATTGTTTGATCACCTTTGACTTTTCACCATTTGGTTTATATTCAGTAATCGATAGGAATTTAATTTAAAAAATAAAATTTGTCCTCTGTTTTCTTTTTTTTTTTTTTTTTACGTTTCGTGGTTAAAATATTTCATTCACTTTTATATAATGCAAGTATCTATCTCACCACAATTTATGTTTTATAAATATGTAAATATTTAGTAAAAGTAAATGTTAATTATTTAATACCAATTCATAAACATGTTAACGACACCTTTATAGGTTTAAAAGGGGTGGGAGGACATGTATCCAATATTTTTGGATCTTGAGTCACCATAAACAATTTGGTTAACATCAGTTACTCTCACCGTCACTTCCCCTTGTAAATGTAATAAAACAAACTGATTTTATTAATGAATTAAATAGCATTTTTTATTTTTTTTTTTTTTAATGAATTGTGAAACTAGTTCTTCTATTTAATTGATTTATTTATTTTTTATTTTTCTTCCACGTTCTAGAGTACTTTTTCTAATTTTTCTACTATCTTCAAGAGAAACTATTTCGATTGAAATCGTTAAATCAATCAAAATCAAGCACCCCATATTATTAGACATGACTTTTCCTAATTAAAACAGTATAAACAGTCAAGTCCTGTCAATGGCGAATTTTAAAAACAACTTCCCCTAAAGTATCCTAAATTTAGCTTATTCCAATAAAATAACTAGTTCCCATTGTCAAGAATAATAAACAATCGATGAATACAAAATATTATAGAATTTGATAAATAATCAAAGGAGAGGAACAAATAATAATGAAGAGTAAATTATTTATATGAGAAGATGATAAAGGGAGCAGTCATTGAAGAACACAAATAAGTAAAAACTTATTTATTAGGGCCAACGTTTCGGCCAGAATTTCAGGCCTACTTCAGGGCTAAGAAGAAAAAAGAAGATAACAGCTATAACGATTAAACATAATTACATAAAACAAAAACAAAAAAAAATAAGAAGATAACAAATAATATAGGCATATAAATAGTATTAAAGAAAATAGATAGTGTAATATTATAAGAAAGTTTAAACTTTATATAATAATATACAGGGAAAATAGTTAACATTAAAATAAAAAATAAAAATAATACAGATATGAGAATCAACTAAATAAATATATTTTAAATAATAACAATATTTTACATGTTTTGTTTTTATTCTTCATTTAAATATTAATATTGTCTCTGAATATTATTATATACAGTTTCAATATTCTTATAATATTACACTATGCATTTTCTTCGATACTTCTTATGTACCAATATTATCTGTTATTTTATAATGCTTCCTGTAATTCCATTTAATCATGGCTATCTTGTTATCATGTCTTTGTTTTTAGCCCTGATGAAGGCCTGAAATTCTAGCCGAAACGTTAGCACTAATAAATATGTATTTACTTATATGTGTTCTTCACTAACCCCAATCATCTTCTCTTCAAATAAGAAAAAAATAATGAGTTTATCATTCTTCATTATCTTTTGATTAACTGTTTTATTCCTGGCTGAAACAAAGTTCCTTAATTCCATCTCGACCCATAAATTAAATTTTTTAAAGTAATTAAAAGTTGTGAGGTATGCGCACCTGGATTCTTTGTGATATTAAGTTTATATTATTAATTTAAAATAATATATTTTAAATTTAATCTAATCAAATTTAATTAGATTTGAGGTGTGAAAGTAGCTTACTAGCCCAAAAAATAAATCACAAATACAATTTTGTTTGAAAACATCAGTTTAACTCCCATCCACGGCAGACCCAGGCACTCCTATCCCCTCCACAGATTCTGGATGGACAAAAAGCGAGACAAGATGGAAATAAAGCACTTGCTCTGTGACAGAGAGCAGAGGAGCCGATAAGGATAACAGTGCAGGAGGGCCCCTCTATATCTGGTCCAGTGCTGTCTATTTCTGGGTCTCCTATCCCTCCCAGTACTCTACGTCACGTCCCATAGCCCCTCTTAGAGCACATAATATTGTAGTGTCCCCCTCGTAGCAATATATCAAATAACTACTATCTATTACATTTATATTCAAATAGATATTTCTAGAGATTTATTTAATATATAAGATTAAAAAAAAAAAACTTATTTTTGCCATTCCTCTATATTTTATTCCAATTTTAATAATCAAGATGAAAGAAATATGGTCCGGGTGCGGTCAAAAAAACTCAAATAGTAGAATTATACTATTTTAATAATCAATGTTTTTTTTTTACCAATTCATTACAGAGCATCAAGAAAATCAAGGAGGTCAGTTTGAAAATATAATCGTATTTTCATTATCAAAACTAACAAAGTTCATTCAGCTTTTTTTTTTTATTTTACTCTTTCAAACTGATAAAACAATATGATGACTATTTTAATCAGCAATTATTTTTTACCAATTCATAGCAGAGCACCAAGAACTTCAAAGAGCTCTGTTCGAAAATTTATATCAGGAAGATTTTCACAAAATGAGTAATGTTCTACAAAAAAAAAATATATAAAAAACTACAATGGTCTATGTTCTATGTTTAATATTTAATTTTCATCACAATACCAGAAATCAATCGTTTATTTTTCAACACCTCATTGTAGAATGTCAAGAAAATCCAATATCTCTGTTTGAAAAGTGATGAAAATGGTTTTTTTCAAAGAACAGTTAATTTTCGACAAATCAAATAAAAAACATTTTCTCATTTTAAAAACATATTACATTTTCGGAATAATAAAAATTAATTAGACAAATTTGAAGTTTTTTATTTTTTCACATAGGTACTTACATACAAACAACTTTTGACACGATAAAAATAATATCATCGTTGGCTTATGTTTTAATAGTTATATTAGTTATTGCTGAAAAATTGGATACGATGTTCAATCCTAATTGAAAATGTTAAACAATTCTATCCTTCTTCAAAACTATTGAATGTTATCCAAAAAACAATTTCTTATCTAAATAATAATGTTCCTTATGTAGGCTTCGTTATGACTTTATTGTTCCATTCACAGATTAAAAAAAAAATCTATATATAAATATAAGAAAAACAATATCTACATAAATTTATTCAAGTTTCTTTTTTCAGTTTCTTCGTAAAAGATACCCTTATTTTTTTTGTTAAAGTTTTGTTACTCATATGCATATAATGTTAAACTTGCATTGTACTTGGAAAGTGGTTTGTTGATAGTGGCTAGTGCACATTTGGTTAAGTGCGACCTGCAGTAAAGTTTCCTTCTTTTATTTGTTTCTTGGAAATATTTTTCCGTCCTAAGATTTACAATCGCATTGCTAATACATGCCTTCCTTCACAGCCACTCAAACCAGAATCAATAGATTTTTTTTCATATTCTCTTTATTTTTTGTTTATGAATATTTCATATTCATACTCGGCATTTTTTCAGCCGTGTTGACTTAAGATATCGTCAGAATGTGGCACCGGTTTCTCGTGCACTTGAATAAAAATATTATGAGATTAAAATTCTGTTTTTGATTTTTTTAAAAGTTTTATTTACTTATTTTTTAAAGTAACGCGGAACCCATTTATTGAAAATTTTACTAAATTGTCCCAACCACTTCCTAATTCAGACAACCGATAGATGGAAGTTTTATTTATATTCTTAATAAGTCAAATTAAACTGAAATTTATGAATTCCGATAAAGCACAACTATTTATGTCTTCGAAATATAGTTTTTTTTTTTAATAATAAATAAATAAATATATTTTTTTAATATATATAACTTAATAATTATACAGCTTTTACTTACCTAAATATGGCATATATAGTAAGAAAGTATTGCAATAGTGCTAAGTTCGAACTTGCCTTTCCGACGAAAATATACGTTTTGATGTCCACTGGCTCCAAATAAACAAGTCTCACAATATGGACTGTATATGTGTGAACAGCGTAGCTCAAACGATTTTAATTAAACTCGGCAATTATGTAATCGTTAAAATCAAACAGGTTTTATTTTCATTGCAAGAGTCTAAAAGAGCTTAAATAATTATATATTCGAAAAATATATAACTAAATTCTGAATATTCAAAAACTCTTCCTCAAAAGTACATTTAATTTTGGTTATTCGAAAAAAAAATAACCAGTCCTCATTGTTAGGAATAATAAAAAAATAATAAATAAAAAATATTAAAGCATTTTATAAATAACTAAGAGAGAAAAAATGGACTCATCCCATTCGAACCCTAGCATTAGGCCTTCGTTACCCATTGTATTCTTGGCCGGAACAGAATTTCATTTTATATTTGTTATTCTCACTTCCTCAATCAATTTAAAAATAAATAATACTAATGTTTTGTTCATAATTCTGCCATTTTTTTAAGAATATTAATCCGCCAATCTAATCAAAACTTGGGAAAGTATATAGGGTAGTAACTTGTGAATTGTGATGCGCCCAACGCACCCATTTTTTAATTGTTTGATTTTTGCTAGGTCACAGTAGCATGTGGTGTAACTTTTAAGGGTATTGTTCATGACCAATTGTTCTCCACTGAATCCATATCTGGAACTCTCAATAGAATACGAAAATAGATTATATTTTTTTCTTGAAGA
Organism: Halyomorpha halys; assembly: GCF_000696795.3. NCBI lineage: Eukaryota > Metazoa > Arthropoda > Insecta > Hemiptera > Pentatomidae > Halyomorpha > Halyomorpha halys. Next base: position 222,853 of record NW_027111265.1, on the reverse strand, counting down.
AAATTAAATTTTAAAACTACTTTATTTCGGTGGTTTTTTCGATTCTGTAAACATTGCCTATTTATGCAATTTTGTGGGGGAAGGTGAAGTAGACATGAATGAATTAAAATTTTTCCAGATAAAAATTATTTGTTCTATGCCGGAAAAATATTATAATAATTCAGAAAAGTTTATGTAAGCCATCAAAAGATAAATTTTATATGTTTTTTAGCCCGAACAATAAAAAAAAGTTGTTAATTTTTCTAAAAGAAACTATTTATTATTTAAATATGTACAATCAACCCAAGTAATAAATAAATTAATCACCTTACTCAAACTAAACTTTTATTAACAGATCATAATCAGTCATAACAGTCATATTATTGCTGTAACTTACAATCTTACTCTTTCTAGGATCTTAGATTCATGAATGTGTTTCAGTAATTCTTTAGAAAAGCTAAATTTAAAAAAAATTAAGGAATAATTATCTAGTATATGAAATCACTGGATCAGAGGGTATTAAAAAAATGTGATAAATATCATCGTTTTTATGTTCTCTAGCAACTGAAATGGAAAATATTATGTAAATGCTTACTATGCAAAGTTATGCAATTGAGCTTGGTAATTAATGTAAAATGCATTAGAAACTTAAACAGAAAATGTATGTACCCTCGATTTTCAGATCTTTTGGTAATGTTATAGATGTTTGAAATGTTAATTCATTTCAATTTTTTTTTTTTCAATCGAAAAAAGAAATACAAAAATCGATGAGGAATTGGTCAGAATTCAGTTCAAACACTTTTAAAAATCTTGCCTCTAGTATCTAAAACCATATTAAAAAAATATTAACTTAAATAAGTAAAATACGTTAGTTATTTACCCTCGCAATCAAACCATTAACTTCATTTCAGAGAAATAATGTATTGCTGTTTATATATTTAATTTTGATTAAAGCAATTATAATATCCCTAAATGTTCATTTTAGAATCAAATTTTATTGCAAACGTATTCTATCAATTAACATTTTAAGTTAATTTTCAACGTATTCTATCAATTAACAATCTAACATAATCCAATATTATAATATTACAGATTAACTGGGTTTTTGTTTTGTTTTTTATGTATTTAGTCAGTCACACATCTCTGTGTCTGAAAGTATTTATATACCATTTTAATGTAAGTTATAATCAAGTGTGGCCAATATACATTGTAGAATTAAAATTATCTAAACGGCCTAGTCCCAAAATAATAAACTATTTTTCATTTCACCTCAATTTTTTTTTACTTTTGAATTGCTAGGTATTATTAGACCACACACTGTGCTGCGCGTTGGTATCACCAAAAACCGCAAGCTATTGTTATGTGGAAAATCCGACACACGTAAAGAATAAAATATTTTTTAAATCCAATTTCCCGTAAGAAATAATCAGGGTGACAGGCACTTGAGTCTCCTTAGATGGTCTGAGATTCTCAAACTATAACGACAGATTCTAATAAGAAATTAAATTACAAAACCAGTTTGTTGGATTTTCCACACCATGAATGCTTAAATAATTGTCGCTAACTGGCTATTTACAAAAATAAGAAAATGCTTCCATTATGAAATGAAACCTGATAGAAAAAAAGAAAAGAAAATTGAAATCCGTCGATCTAACTGCTAGGAATCCATACTATTTCACACAAGTACTTATATAAGACATTTTGGGCCTTTGATAAATTATGTAGAGACAAATTTTACAAAACATAAAAAATGAGTTCAAGAATGTTAACGAATACAGCTTCCCTAACACTCACAGCCCTCAGTTTTTTTTCGGACTAATGATTCCGAATTTTTTTAACAGATTTTCATCGTCAGATGGACGATTGATTTTGTAGGTCTTACTAACATTCCCTTTTATCCGAAAATGAGTTTGAACAAAATATGTCTTTTCCATTTTAAATGTCAAAGATATATTTCACACTGGAAGTAGGAATGTTTTTTCACATGAGTTGGGGTACCTAACCCCAAGCAGAAAAAAACGAACATTAGTTTCAGGTTCAATAATCAAAATTCTCTAGCATGAACCGAAAAAATACGGTTACCGTATATCATAAAAAATAACAAGTTGTTTTTTCTTTAACATTTATATCCGATATCCGACCGGACTGTATTAAAACGAGATATCCAAATAAATGAAGCATTTTATTTTTTAACCAATGATTCTTCTGAAGAATCAGAGCGTTAAATTTTACATTCAATACCCCCATTCATCTTTTCATTTTAATGTCCACGAACTTCTCAGAATTCCAGAACAAGTCAAGGGTAATAAAATTATTATTGGTAAACATTAGAGTTCATTAGTCTAATATATGGTCAGTGTAAGTACTATCCAAAGTTTATGGGGCAATAAAACCATCGTTTTCAGTATTTCATAAATTTTAATAATAAAAAAGGAGGCGTGTAAATATTTCGAAATATATTATGCTACCTTAAATCATGAAAGTTCTACTACTTAAGAGTATGTATAAAAATTATTGTTGGCATTTATTAGTGTGGATCGGGCCAGTTAAATAATATTTAAAAAATGTATAAAAACTCATGGTATATTTTTTTATTTCTTTATTTCCAACATGAAACGTTCATATTATAATTTAAACGCATAACTTCATCAAAATATAACAAGATGTCAATATTCCGTTGAACCTATTAAACATTTATCTTGTTACAACATATTGCATACAAGGGTAGTCGGTTTTCTGAAAAAAGGGCAAATCCACTTTTTAGGAGTGCATATTTTGTACTTTACCTTTTTGGACTATTCTTTTAGGTGAAAAACCTACAGGTCTAGTACACATTTGCCAAACTATACAAAAATTTGTGTACGTGCAAGCCTGTGGATGGTCTGAATTTGTGACACCCTGTACTGTTTTTTAACTCCTAACAGATAAATATTTTTGCCCCCGAGCATAATTAATACAAAGAATATCCCCATTTCCCCGTATTAATAATACCTCCAGTCGATGGGATGTTTAAATTATATAGGGTGTTTTTTTAAGCCCGATAGAACTTGAAATTGTAAAAAATAACACAAAAAATTAAATTGTAATCAAAATTTTTTTTTTATTCGAAAGATCAATACGTGACATTAACATTTGAAAATGATTTCGGGTATATGGGCACCGCGGCTGTTCTTGACGAAGCGCATTCTGTAAAATTGTGTTCAGCGATGAGGCGCATTTTTGGCTTAACGGGTTTGTTAATAAGCAAAATTGCCGCATATGGTCGTGCGATTTGACACCTCTCGATTATTTCCTGTGGGGCTACGTGAAGTCACTGGTTTATGCTGATAAACCAGCAACAATTGACGCCTTGGAGGCCAGCATTGTTCGTGTTATTCGTGACATACGGCCAGCAGTGCTCGAAAAAGTGGCCCAAAATTGGACGTCCAGAATGCGCTTCGTCAAGAACAGCCGCGGTGCCCATATGCCCGAAATCATTTTCAAATGTTAATGTCACGTATTGATCTTTCGAATAAAAAAAAAATTTTGATTACAATTTTATTTTTTGTGTTATTTTTTACAATTTCAAGTTCTATCGGGCTTAAAAAAACACTTTAAAGATCTTATTTTTTTATTTAACATAGCACACATATGCATTAATAAAGCCATTTGATGTCTGGGTTATTAAATTAACAAGTCCATGAATAGCGAGAGGAGTAGTAGTCACATTAATGTTAAACAACGCTGTATTCTTTTTTTTTACAACATCATAAAATTAATGATCTTTAAAATTGAAATATTTATTATATTTTGTAGTTAGTGGTTTTTTATATGTTTATTGAACTCTAAATTTATTTTAAAAATCCTGACATCAGATAGTCCAAAAAGATTTTGGTTTCTTTGTGATGGTCAATGGTAAGAATAATACAAGAAGATGGTCAGGGTTGCGGTCAAAAAAAGAACAAATAGTTAAAAACTATTTTTAAACTATTTTTTCTTTTTTTGGCCGCAGCCCTGACCATCTTCTTATATTTAAATCTTTACGGTCAACTATATATACATATATATAAGAATAATTCATTTCTCTTTTTCATCAACCATCCACATCGTAATATTGACAAAACAAGTAACCTGCATTGGTTAATGGGAAGGAACCTATACTCTTATATAACAACACCAAATCTCATGTTTTACGACAGGTATTGAAAAAATTAAACAAGCTGCGTTATGAACTCTTTCCATACCCACCTTATTCGCTGACTTATTCCCAACAGATTCCCATCTGTTCAGAAATTTCCTTAAAGGTAAAATTTTTAAAAATGATTCTCAGGTCAAAAATGCATTTTCTGACTTTTTCAATTTTGGGATTAAACAGTTAATACACGTTGCCTAAAATGGATAGAAAATGAGGGTAAATATTATGAATAAAAATGTTTTGACTTCATAACATAACATAATGTTTTGACTTCATAATCCGTTATTATTTAATTTATGTAACGACCCTCTAGTATTCCTTCCACTTTGGGAGATGACTTTAAAGTTTTAGTATAGTAGATAGATATTTAATACAAATTTCGATTTTCTTTTCCTGACTGAAACTTTCAGGAATCAAACCTCCTTAGCTTATAGTAGAAGAACCCGCCCGGTGTGAAAAAAAGTTATTTTAACCCAAATTTTTATTACGTTAATGAAAACTATGTTTAATTAATATTAAAAGATAAGGGTAATAAAATATGTCGACTGAAGCGACACGTTAAAAAAAAAATTTCTTTCGGAGCTACACATCATTGAAACTAGTTACGAGACAAGAAAACCTAATAAAACTTCATTTAAACTACAGTAAATCTTTCAAAATATGAGCCCTAATAAAGCTTTTCTCACTCAATCGTTCTCGGGATGATTTTTGCTAACATAAATTAACAAAATTGTTGATTTCTAGTTGTTGGGACAAAACTTTTGATTTATGATAAAATATATTTCAGGAACTATTATTAGCCGTTCAGATATCTGCCAGCAATCAAATTAAAGCTAGTTTGATGTAGTATACAGTAGTTCATTACGTTTATCTTCGTAGAGGTAGTAGTTTTTATGATATTTGTATATAAATACGAATTTTGCATTTTGTCCAGACAATTTTAAATTTATTTTGGCAAATATCATGAAAGCTACTACTTCTACGAAAATAAATGTCATAAACTGCTGTATAGTAGCTAAAACGTGCTTTAATTTGATGCTAAAATACATTTATATGTCTAATGGTTCCTGAGATATAGATTTCCCAAAATCAAGTACATCTTGAGAACCATTGAACGCAAATAGCTCTATTTGGATCCATACTTTAGTAAATTTACTCTTCTTTAGATTTTCTAGTGTTTTTGGTAGTTTTAACGATATGGAGCTCTAAATGAGTTTCTTTAATATAGATATAGGAGGAAATACGTTTGAACAGGTAGATAAGTTTAAGTATTTAGGTTCTACGGTAACTAGAAAAAACGAAATTGATGAGGAAATAAAAGCTAGGTTGAAGGTGGGAAATTCTTGTTATTTTTCAATTTCGAAACTGCTTAGCTCGCGCCTCCTATCGAAAAACTCAAAACTTAGAATTTACAAAACCATTATCCTTCCCACTGTTCTTTATGGATGTGAGGCGTGTCCTCTTCCACTAAGGGATGGACAGCGTCTTAGGGTTTTCGAAAATAAAGTATTACGCATAATATTCGGACCGAAAAAGGATGAATTAACGGGAGAATTTAGAAGATTACACAACGCTGAATTAAGGGACCTACGCCCGGTAAATATAATTCAAGTTATAGCATTACGGCGTATAAGATGAGCATGTAAGGTTAGGGCTTAGTAACGAGCGAATCCCTAAAATGGTAATAAACACTGAACCAACGGGTAAACGTTCGGGGGGTAGACCGAATCGTAGATGGGAGGATTGTGTTAAAACAGATTTAGTGGAATTGGGTTTGGAGGGGCATCACTGGAAGGATGTATGCAGAGAGCGTTTGGTGGTTTCGGCATCGAACCTTCGGGTTCGTTAAGCCAGCCTTTATTATTTATTTATTTAACATTTTGAAACATCCGCCATTTTTTATTTCCTCCCACTGTACCTGACAGAGCCATCAATTTTGAACAAAGTAATCAAAAATGGGGGTAAAATTCTGACTTTTTTTCCACCGGACTCTTGTATGTATTTACGGTAAGAAATGATCCTAACTTTTTTTCTTTTCTTTTTTTAGCTCATGGACCTCGATAGTCTACACGAACCCTTTCATTTAGGTATCCCTTATTCGCATGGACCATCCTACGATACCATATGCACTCCCTTACACAAGCAGGTGTGCACCCTCTAGGGATTGGCTCCGAGATGAGAGCTACAACCCACTGCTTTAGAGTCAGTGGATAAATGTAGATGTAGATAGCTACTGCTTTGTGATTTATACACAAATGTTATTCACAAAGACGTTTCACAGTATCAAGATGTTCCCTTTCACAAGTAGATTAAAAATGTAAATGGTACAAGAGTGGGAAGAATGCATAATATAAAGACGGACGTCCATTGAATAATATCTTTTTTAGAAGCTGTATATTATATTAGGCTATCTCTATTGTTTTGTAATTCCTTCGTTCCCTTGTGTATATGTTCTCATTGTATTATTTCCCTCGTGAGGTGAAACCTGTTTATGTAACTGTTGGGGCAAATATTTCCTCTCAAACATCCTGTTGATGTATCCTTGTGAACCTTTCTTCGGATTATTCTATCCCAAGATTGGCAACGATTAACTTCGTTTGTAACGGTAAATTGGGAATACGTGCTTATTTAGCTTCCTTCAAATCCAGTTAACATTTGTTATATAAAATATATTGACGTTAATTATTATCCCAACCGAACTCCAAATAGACGCACATTACTATCATATACGTCTATTTACGGTTTATTTTTCTTTAATAAATACAAGTATTTTTTTAAAATTATTTATTTATTGTTATTTACAACTGTATACATATATATACATCAAGTAAATTTGCTGTAAGTGATATAATAACATGATACAAACATATGGAGAATCTACCCATCGATGGAGCTCCAAAAACATTTCTAGAGGAGATCTCGAGGCCATATTCTTTTCAGACGCCTAGGAGGATTGTTAGGTAATGAAGGAGAAGCCAAGCTAGAAACGAGTTGGTTTGGGAAGTTGGGAAGTTTATCATGGAAGGATTGGTATCTGGTTCAAATCGGTAACATATGGGACTTTGAGGTCCTGATGGATGATAAATATAATAATACTATAGTTTTAAGAATCTGACGAATAGGAGACTGTTGAGTTGTCAAATAATTAAATTTTTGAACAACTATAAGTCACATATTAACAATGCAAATGAACAATAAATCGAAACTATAATTTCTTTAATACTAGCGTAATTCTTTAAGCGTAATCGATGGGCATTTTGAGGTTGAAAAACAATTTTTGATTACTTTAATGAAAACTATGTATAATTACGAGTAAAAATTGATAAGTCTGCCAAGCATACTTAGAGAGAATAAAAATGGTGACGTTCAAAACGTTAAACAATTTCTCCCGCTATTGCATATTCATAAAACTACCTACAACCTAATAGAACATCATTTGAAGGAGAGTAAATTTACTGAAATATGAGTCCTAGTAGAACTTTTTATGTTCAATAGTTTTCGAGATATAGTTTTTTATAAGCAACATTTTATAAAAAATATACTGAAAAATTAGTTGTTAGTGAATTTACTGTGGGAAACCTATATCTCAGGAACCATGAGGCGTACAGATGTCAATTAGCACTCAAATTAAAACAAGTTTAACTTTCTATAAAATAGTTGATAACCTTTAGCTCGTAGAACTAGTATTTTTTATGATATTTGCTACTACTCTTTCAAATTATTTTACAGCACACTAAACTAGCTTTAAGTGTTTTCCACAATAAATTTACTAACTACTGATTTTTCTATTTATATTTCATGGAATGTTACTTTTATAAAATCGTGTCTCGGAAAATGCTATTTAATATAATAAATTGATTTCTAATTGTTTAGACAAAATTTCATATGCAAATATCATTTAAATTAAGTATGTTAAAATAGCTTTAATTTGATTGCTGGCAGACATCTGTACGTCTCATGGTTTCTGAGATATATTTTTCTCAAAATAAATACAGTCACTACTGATTTTTTGTTACTTCGTTATGAAATGTTGTTTTTTGAAAAACTGTATCTTGAAAACTATTAAACGTAAACAATTCTATTAGAGCTCTTATTTTGGAAAATTGGTAATCATAGGTAGTTTTAATAAAAAAACAAACTGAAGTAGCTAACATATTTCTACTGGGCTCTTGTATTAATACTTTTGTCACTATTTTCATATATCGTTTTTTATGGAGATAAAAAATATGGCAACTTTAAGTTTAGTTGTAGTTTAGTCCAGGAAATAATAATTTTTTCCCAAAATATTAATTTATATAATTTTGATAACAATATACGTTTTTAATCATAAATCTGCAGTAAAATATTAATTTATAAGATGTAGAAAAAATTACCTCCGCAAATAAACAACTGGGCTTAGTCTAAATATATATATAACTCATTCAAATAATCTCAGGAGCTGTATTTTTGAAAATATATTTTAATATAGTGGCTGGGATAAAAAAAAAAAAAAATTTCAATATGGGTAATAGAAAATAGCGAAATATTACAGAAATATGGAATATATTAATAACTTTTTCTTGACTGTGTTTTTAGGATCTTGAGGATTGCATAGTCATGCCATACAATAAAAAAAAATAAAAACAGTTTTTCAGAAACAGAATTTCTTCAACTTCTTATTTAAAAACTGTATGATAACTATAACAATTAAAACATTACTTACGATTGTCTATTATAGTGTGTAATATATTGCTTTGAAATATGACTCAACAAGCCAGAGAACTGAATATGAGTGAAATGGAGTAAGTTAAATGTAGGTTTCTTTTGATTACTAATCCTCAAGATCCACAAAATAGAGATTTGCAATTATATATATGTAATAAAACTGTAATAAGTTTTTATTAATAGATGATTTCATTATTTAAAATAATATGGGCTTAATATGGTTCAATATGTTTTTTCCCTTGGTCTTTTTCATCATGGAAATTGACTTGGCTAATTTTGGAATATATATTTAGTTGATTTTACAACTAGTTTTTATTTCGTCGTTTGTATACCATTCTAATCAAATATTTATAAATTCATTACAATATATCCACAGATAATAGTGCTTATTTATATTTTTTTCTTCTTTTTTTAATTAGATCAGTGAGCATGTTTCCAGGGATATGAAGCTGTATTAATTATAGTATGTATTAATCGTAGTATGGTGTAATTTACCATCTGTTATTCGAACTGTATAATACAAAAATAACTTTTTCAAATCGGACTTGTATTAATGAAATTGTTTAAAAAAAAAAATCCTTCAGCTTCATAAATTAGTAAAGATAAATGTTTGTGGATTAGTGGATTAAATAAACTTAAAAAATTAACCCACGGCTAAAATAACATGACTTAAGTTTTAACTAAACTTGGATTTTAGTAGAAATTGTTGTTCCTTCGAACGCCACCCCTATCTTCAGACAAATAAACACCGCCCACAACCACCTGTAGACTCCAACTTCCTCCTACCTGCTCCCTCGTCATGGAATTTCCAGGATAGGAGACCACTAGATCCAGATTTTATCCCGAAGTATATTCCAGTAGCTGGGACTATTGTGGAAGGGTGGAGAGACGGTTGGTGGGCATATGGTATGCAAATAGGTGGTGGGGCTGCACCATTGTTCTACCCCTTTATTCTACTGCACCCCTCCTGAGCCAGGTAGGGAATGTCTTCGGCGGCTGGTCTTGGTCCTCTGTCGGGTGAAGGGTGATATTGGTTAGTGAACTGGCGGGCAACAAGTACCCCAGTACAACTCCAACCACATTTACTGTTTGTTTGTTTATTTTACCCATCGCTATTATTGAACTGAATACAAAGAAACTTCCCTTAACTTACACGAAAATTTATTATTAATTAATATTAAATATTAAATATGAATTACATATCCATTTAGTTATTACGATGATTATAGATATGTTATAACTAACATAAATACGTAATTAATTTTTTTTTGTTTTTCACATAAAAGTTTTTATTTCATAAATATAAAATACTCACTAATTACTCTATAGCCATGCGAAACACCCTTATTATATAGCAATAATGTTTTAAATTTTGGTAAAAACAAATTGAAAGAAACAAAACAATAATAAAATAAAATGCATGTCATTTATTGATGAATTTTTACAGTATTAAATTATGTTTAATATTAAATTTATATAAAATTATTTTTAGTATTAAATTAAAATAAATTAGGTTATATTATTGTTTGGTTTTATTTTTCATTTACTTATTTATTTTATATTACTATTTATTTATTTTTTTAAATTTTTGTATGAATCTGATCAGTTATCACTATTACCCAACAATGGCAGATTGTAATATTTATCAATAGATAAAGTTTTTACTAAAAAAAAAAAATTAATAGTTTTAAAGAGTAAAAACAACCATATATATGATTGTTCTAATTATTTTCTTCTTATAAGATTAAAGTCCCACGAAAGACTCCGGAATAACTATATTTATCCAATATCTCCCTAAGCAAAAGCAATAAAATCTTTGTGATAATATCAATATAATTGTTAAATGCATATTCATAATAATTCATCTTTCATCATCAGCATCGATTTCGCATTATAAAATAATGATCCAAATATGAAAGGATCGGTTCACGATATCGTGTAGTTATTTTCTTTGATCTCATTTGTAAAACGTGTTCCAGCCTACGCAGAAAACTCGGCATGAAACGAATCCATCTTAATCATATCGTGATTGGGGCCTCTATAACTTCCTCGTGAGAATTTGATTTTAGAGCTAACACATGAGATGGAAACCTTATCGATGGCCCATTCACTAAATTCTAACAGTGAACTTTTTTCTTTTGAGGAAACAGTTAAACGTTCTGAATGAGATCGCCTTTGTGATTTCTCTTGAAAGGAGATCGACCAAGTCAAATCTCGATGACCCTAATCTCAGGGGAACGATAAACTACTTCGAGTTACACATTGTTCGAGTAGGCAATAATTTTGAGCGATTGTGGCTTTGAGTTATTTCAAACTATATTTATTTTCTCAAAGTACATTGACCGAAGCAGTGCCTGATTAATGGCTCCCAACCCACATTCGTAAGCCGTCTTTTAACTTTATTATTTATTAAATTCTTTTATCTTATTTATATGCTTTTTAAAATGTATTTGTTAGTATTTATATTCTTATGTATTTATTTTTTCATTCTTCTACAGATGTGACTATTTCATTTTTCATGTATTTCTATGTTTCTATTTATTGATAATATTATTTGCATTACATTTGTGTGATTGATCGTGTGTTGCGGACCTCTAGAGACGGTAGGTATGAGAGAATGGAATAAAGAGAATAGCGTAGATAAGGTTGGGAAAATAAAAGGAAAGAAGGAAAATTTTATATAACATTGTGTGAGAAGGAGGAAAAAACATATGAAAAATAAAATATATTAAAAAATCAAAATAAAATTTGAAATAAATTAAATAGTTAATTATTGTTTAAAAAAAATATGATTTGTGTTTTAGCCACTGTTTTTGAGCAGCATTGCCGAATAAAGTATTTCTCTATATTGAAATATTTAAGCTAATCACTTTTAAACCCACTCTTGCAACTAAATCGAGTTTAATTCAAGTTTTTTCCAAGTTTACCTATTTGCTTCCTCGCTACAGAAGATAGTTCTAAGCTCATAAATCATCATGTGAAAAAATTGTTGTCTTCTTAAGCGATAATATCCAGTATCATAGTCTCATAAACTGATTAATTTCATTATTTATCTGTAATTAGTTTAATTACAGAATAACACATTTAGGAGAAGAACTGCTTGCAGAGATTGGTCAGTCAATATCTCATAATGTAAGAGCTAGGGTGGTATAAATAGGAGGGGCATGTAGCTCGAAGCAATCCATCAGGACACGCCTACACAACAATGAATCGACAAAGATGCGAAAAAGCAGTAGCCCAAGATAGGCAGGCGTGGAGAAGGCTGATTTGGGCGGCCAAAGTTCTGCTGAGCAAACTGAAAAAAATGATTAATTTTTTTTTATAGTTTTAAAGACAGTAAAAACCTCATAATTGAGAAAAAATCATGTTCCCATTCTAATAATAATAATAAAAAGTTACTGAAATAAATTAATGGAAGATCGCTGGTTTACCGTGTTTTATAATAAAAGGGAGATGATACGGGTGCGGTCAAAGAAAAACTCAAATAGTGATTAAACTATTTATACTGAGCCAACGTTTCGCCCCCACGTTGCAGGGCTTCATCAGGGAAAAAAAAAAGTACAAACAATAAAATGATGTAAACATAAATGAACAAAGTAAATTAAAAATATGTACAATGAAACGTAAAAATTAATTACGAATAATAAAAGGTTATAGAAAATCACTGAAAATGGAAGTAATAATAGATAAAAAGAAGAAATATAACATACAGTACAAATTAGGAGATTGAAAAAGGGGGATAGGGATAAAGGAAGATAATGAACAAGACAGAAAGCATACCTTTCAGGCTTTCGAGACAATAGACATAGTTTAATCATTATTTGAGTTTTTTTCTTTGACCACACAAACAAGATGGTCCTACCTTTTATTAAAATAAATTAAGGAGTATATTTCCAAGTATTGATTTACCTTGGGTTGAACTCTATTAATTTGAACCAGTAGTTAAAGTTATCTGTAAGATATTCCGGATAACATAAGAGGTCATAAGAGGTGCACAAAGTAGCAGCAACTCTTATTTTCAAACATTGAATATTCAAATCGCATTCTCTACTTTCGCTCATGCGATTCGATTATTTTGGAAAATGGCTCTTTCGATTTAGCCCAAAGTTAATGAGGATTAGTTTTTCGTACTACAATCTTTGTTTAGAAATGCACAAGAGCATTTAAAAAATATTTTACTCTCATAAGACAAATTATACAAGTCATATGCATATATATATATATATATATATATATCAGTTCTACTAACTTACTGTTTATTGACATCACAAAGTCTGGTGGGTTCCGTCATCACACAGAGACTCAATCCACTGTTCCAATCTCCAAGAGATTCCACGCTTTCTTGTTAGACCCCATATATCAAACCAATACACCCGTGGAGCTTAGAAAGAAAAAATAATCAGATTGTGTTTGGAAGAAGTTACTTTTCGATTCTCTTTGAAAAAAACACCCTTTTTTATCGTACGACTTTCCCCTAGTTTACACCATATACCTATTTTTTTTTATTTTATTTTACAAATTCTAACTATGTCTTTCTCAAACTGAACAATCAGATAGAAGTTCTTGTGGTTTTCAAAGAGAACCGAAATTGGCCATTTTATTTTTTATTTATTTTTATTTAAACTACTCTTGAAGAATCACATATCGGCCGAAAATAAAATGTAATGTGCATAATTTGACCTGCGACTAGCGAGTTGGGAAAAACCTGAAATTCGGGTTTAGTACCCCTATAAACAAACAGAATCGTTGAAAAAATATTTCTATACTTTGATCTTCGGAAAGTGTGATCGAGTTCTTAGACTCAACAACTCACTTTGAGACTGGCATTTTGAGATGGTTAATTAGGACAAGATATTATTTAGCTGCATCAACAGCATATCCATTAGTTGCATAAAGAAAGTTCTCTTTAAATATAATTTTTAGGTCTGCCATAAATAACAAAAGAAGAGAGACACTAAGAAGTATCGACGACACTGCTATTTGTGAATAATGACTAGTCAATTTTATCCCAAACTCATCAATACCATTTTACAGCATTTGAAGAATGGTTTAAATATTCTTCTTCTTCTTCTTCTTCTTTTACTGGCACAACAGGCGCAGGAGGCTGCCCTTGGCTTGCTCAACGGCCGCCAACCATCTTTCTCTATCTTCTGTAAGGGTAACTGGGATCCTCAGTTGTCGTAGATCCCGCCTCACAGCATCCCTCCATCGGCCCTTTGCCTACCACGTTGCCGCACACCATCCGGAACGTAATTGTACAGTTTATGTGCCTTTCTTTCCTCGCTCATCCTCATTACATAGGCAAGCCATTTAAGCCTCTTTATTCTTATGTACGCGGAGATGCTACATTCCTTATAGAGCCCAAAAAGTTCACCATTTTGCCTTCTTCGCCAATTACCATTCTCGCATACGGGCCCTAAGATTCTCCTCAGAATTACTCTTTCAAACCTGTCTAGCAGGTTAATGCTTTTATTACTTAGCGTTCAAGTTTCTCCACCGTATGTGACGACTGGCCTTATCAACGTTTTGTAGAGGGTGAACTTGGTGGTACGACTAACAAGTCTGCTTTTAATTTGCCTTACAATGGAGAAATAAGCTCTATTTCCAGCAGCAATTCTGCTTTTAACTTCTTCTTCTTCATCCTGGTTATCGTTGTAATAGAGCCAAGGTAAGTAAAACTTCTTACCACTTCGAAATTATAGGAGCCCATTCCCAGGCGACTCATCCTCTGGTCCAGAGGCTTCTTACCCAACAGCATAATCTTGGTTTTTCCTCATTAATATGCAGGCCCGTCCTTTTCGCTTCGACATCCATTGTTTCGAAAGCAGTCCTAATGCTCATAGGATCCCCTGCAGGGATCTACCGATGATGACGACGTCATCTGCATAGGTCATCTTTGTGAATATTGTTCCTTCCTGACTTATTCCTGCTCTATTTATGATTGCTTGAGCGATATTAAAATGGGGAGGGGCTATTGGGTCACCCTGTCTTAGGCCACATTCCACTTCAAAAGGCTCTGATAATCCACAGGATTTTACTTGGCAGGTTGAGCTCACCAATGTGCATTTCACTAGTCGGGTGAGTTTACTAGGAAGTCCCAGTTCACGCATAGCCACTATGAGCTCACTGCTTACGATTGTATCGTAGGCAGCCCGAAAGTCAAGGAATAGCATCCAAGTTGTCTGCTGATGTTCCTTCATCTTCTCAGAGATTTGCCTCAGGGCGAAGATTTGAGCAATTGTAGACCTATTGGGCTATATGAAGTACGTACGTTTCAGGTTCCTATTTTATATGTCCGTTTCCGAGGTCCATGTCGTTGCCGTAAATCAATCCTACATCCGAGGCTTCGTTGAGTGTTCGTAACAATATGGTTTTTACAATTCATGGGGAGTCGGCCCATGAATTAACCCTCCTCCTTTATCCAGGCTTGGGACTGGCAATGGCCCAAGCGTAGCTATTTCCATTGGCGGAGTTATGGTTTAAATATTGGAGGATTAAAATAAATTACAACAAATCACCTTTACCCTTCTTCGTAAACATATGACTGCCTGCCCAACAATATCTTTTAATTATACTGAACTTAACCCTCTCTTGGACTATATCTGGACAAACGACTAGTTTTGAGTCTGGAAGAAACGGAAACTTAGTATTACTATGCTTACTGGACAAAATTTCTTCAAATTAATAAAAAAAGACTCATTTACATGCCAATAACAAGGCCTAATCGTGCTTACAGGGTTGAACATTGGAGCTCCACTAAAAACCATCGAATTCCTCACGTATCCATACAATCCGAAATCCTCAATGCTGCATACTTTGTCACAAACAAAATCATCCACAATGATTTCATTGTTCCATAAGTTTTCAATTTGGCCTGAACCTGATATTAATAAACTTCATTAAATGTATACTTGCCAAAAACATTTGTTTGGAACCTTGCTTCCTCGTCTATTCCTGATAATTCCCCTAAGTGTCTAAAAAGAAGATTACTTCTAGATTGTCTATTATAAAATAATATTGGAGTGATATCTACCATATTAGTATATCCATAAGTCCATAAGTCAGTATCATGCCAATCTAATATAAGTCGCACCACACGTATTAATTCTAATTTTAGTTCATACTAAATAAATACAAATTATATACTTGTTAAGGCCATAATATATAATTACCGTGTAAATAATATTTAGTTAGTCTTAGTGTTTAATTTAATAACGTTTATTTTTATTTATATCAATTTAATTGGATTTAGTTATTTGAAAAGAAAAAATATGTAATTATATTTCTGTGTTAAATGAGTAATGTTAGGACCTGTTGAAGGTAGGTTCTGTTTGGAGTTTGCAAATGAAAATAGTAGTAAGAAAAGTGGTTAGTAAAAGTTTTAAATTTGGGAAGGAATTTTATAGAAGAATTTATGGGACAAAGGCAATTAGCCGGCATTTAAAGAATTTAAAGGAAAAAATGATAACAAAATAAGGAATCCCGGAAAATGACCTAAGTGGTCGAAACGTTGGAAGTTTAAAAAGAATCAAGTTGAGAGAAAAAGGATCAAAATTGTTTTAAAGAAACTAAACCACTCTCAAACAAGTATATTAATAAAAAATAAATCTAATACTAAATTATAATAAATAAATTTACCAAAAAGAAAGGATTTATCACTAATCAACAAACAACAGGAGGTTAAAAAAATATTTATAGGATTCAAATTAATATAAGTTTGACATTTTTTAAAATCTGATTTATCTGCGTTGTTGATTGTTTTATTTAGAACACAGACTGGGATCCATTCGTTCCAATGCGGCTAGAGACGAGGGGAATCCCTCTTCGGAGGAATCTTAGGACAATAAGCAACTGCAGTTTAACCTAAGCTTTATCTGTGCCAATGTAAGCAGCATTGAGGATTTTAGATTGTTAGGATTGGATACGGGAGGAACTAGGTGCTTTTTAGTAGAGCCACAAAGCTCAACTGAATCCAAATAGGCCTTATTATGGTTAAGTAAATGAGTCTTTTGTAATTAATTGGAAGTTTAGACTAGAAGGCTTGTCTAGTAAGTTTAGTTAGTAATTCTAAATTTCCGATCTTTTCAGATTTATGAGAGTATTCGAAGCTAGTCATTTGTCCAGATGCAGTCCATGATACGGGATCTGTTATACAGCATGAAGTGAAATATTATTAAAGAATTCTGTAGAGCTTTAATTCATAGTTTTACGACGAAGGGTAATGGTGAGTTTCGGATAAAATTTAACAAAAAGTCATTATTGACAGATAGCTATTTATTCCTTCTTTTGTTCCGTCTGGCACACCCAAAGGTTGTATTCAAAAATGACTTTCTTTATGAAATTTATCGAAATGCTATTGATACAGTTAAATCATTTCTTATCCCAATTAACAATCTTAAGACACCAATTTTGAGGGATTGGCCATACGGATATATTATTGAAAAGTGAGTTATTGACGAACTTCACGGAGTTTAAGAATTCGATTATTTTAAACAATTCTTCAGTAGGAGTTGTAGTTCACCTAACAAAGGGTTTTCCGAAGAGAAAAGTTTAGAGACATTTTTTTCAACGATTCTATATGTTAATAAGGGTGCTGAACTCGAATTCCAGGTTTATTCCAATTCACTAGCCGCCGGTATAATTATAAAAACAAGGAAAATATATGTATATACATTGGATTTTTTTTTCCAAAATGTCCAAAGTATGGATATCAAATTTTATTTTCGGCCAATATCTGACTCCTCAAGAGTTAAACAAAAAAAAAAATTAAACCAAATTGACCAATTTCGATTATCTTTGAAAAAAAATAAGAGCTTCTATCGAAGTGTCCTATTTGAAGTAGACATACCTAGGATTTCTAAAAAAAAAAAAAAAATAATAATAATAATAATTTTAGGTAAATGGTGCAAACTAGTGTATAGTCGGACAGTTAAAAAGGGTTTTCCGAAGAGAAAAGGATATTGAATTTGTTTTCAACTATTCTATATGTTTATTGGGTGCAGAGTTTGCCTTAACTCATTAGGGGATGAATGCATACTTCTTTTTCGGTAACTAGATATTGAAAGAGTAATGGTTGTAGCCAACGACTAATACTATAATAATTTTACAACCTCGTTCTCTCGTTATTCTAAAATATGAGCATAAGTAAAATCCTTTAATTTGAACTTAACGATTGCTTGGCCTACGATGGCAATGCAATTTAACGTCTATCGGTAGCCATGAGCTTCCATATAAATTACACTTCTCCGACAATAACTATCTAGCTAGCGGCCGTAGCAAAGGCAAATATTTATCCACAATTAGCCCGTTGCATGAGGGCCGATCATCAGCTATTAGTTATTAATAACGTTAGTCCATTGGCTAGGATATTAATTATCATGCGCATTCTGCATATCCCAGCAATGCCGCAACAGCCAATTAATTCGTCCTTCAGTGTATTGTTTAATAGCCTCATTCGCTTGTAGAGGGTAGGCCCACAGGCGAGATATTTTAGTACAAGAACCCGTTGGAAAAAAAAGGCAAGCTATTTCACTCCAATTTTTTATTACCTCAATGAAAACTATGTATGCATAATTACTAGTCAACATTGATGTTTCTGCCAAGTTCAGTTAGAAGGAATAAAAAATGGTGGCTGTTCCAAAATGTTAAAAAAATTTTTCATTCAGAGTTCCATATCGTTAAAATTCCCTACAACACAAGAAAACCTAATAGTACAAGAGCCGGGAAGAAACAAAGGTAGTTATTTCACCCCAATTTTTGATTACTTTAATGAAAACTATGTATGATTATTAGTCAAAACTGATGAGTCTGCCAAGTATAGGTAGGGGGAATAAAAAATGGCAGCTGATTCAAAACCTTAAAAAACATTCATTTTTCATTCGGAGCTCTATATCTTAGAAACTACCGACAACACTAGAAAATCTAAAAGACTTAAATAATTAAAGAAGAGAAAATTTGCTGAAATATTAGCCCTAATAGAGCTATTTATGTTCAATAGTTCTCGAGATATAGCTTTTTAAAAAGCAACATTTGTCAAAAAAATACTGAAAGATCAGAAGTTAATTAATGTTTTTTGAGAAATCTATATCTCAGGATCTATGTGACGTACAGATGTCTATTACCACTCAAATTAAAGCTAGTTTAATGGACTATAAAGAAGTTTATGACCTTTACCTGCTTTGGAATAGTAGCTTTCATGATATATGCTAATATAAATTGATTTATAGTTGTTTGGACAATAAGATTGATTTATGAAAAACTTTATTTCAAAAATCATAGAACGTACAGATGTCAATCAGCACTCTAATCAAAGCTAATTAAATTTACTATTAAATAGGTAATAATTACTCATTAATCTTTGTAGAAGTAGTAGTTTTTTATAATATTTCACAAAATGTTAATTTCTAGTTGTTCGTATAAAATGTTTGATTTTTTAAAAGATATATCTCTGGACCCTTAAGACGCATATATGTCTGGTAGCACTGAAAATAAAGGAAATTTAACTTACTATAAGATAAAGTAGTTGACACTTATCTACGTAGGTGTAGTGGTGTTTATGATATTCACATATGAATATAAATTTGGCAAATAAAAATGTGTTCGAACAACTATAAATCAATTTATTTTAGCAAATATTATAACTACTACTCCGACAAAGATATACGTCAAAAACTGCTTTATAGCCCATTGATCTAGCTTTAATTTGAGTGCTAATGTACATCTGCAGGTCAAATGGTTTTTGAAATTAAATTCACTAACTACTGATCTTTTAGTACGTTCCGTACAACATTTCTATGAAATATTGCTTTTTAAAAAGCTATATCTCGAGAGCTATCGAACGTAGATAGCTCTATCAGAGCTTAAATTTTAGCAAATTTACTCTACTTTAAATGATACTCTCTTAGATTTTCTATTGTTGTTGTTAGTTTTAAGGATATAGAGCTCCCAATAAAGAATCAATTATTTTTAACGTTTTGAAACAGCCGCCATTTTTTATTCTCCTTTGTATACTTAGCAGACTTATCAATTTTGACTAGGAATTATATATTGTTTTCATGAAGGTAATCAAAAATTGGGATGAAATAACTGCCTTTTTTCTTCTCTTGGGCTCTTGTACTATAACATAACATCATTTAAAGTAGAGTAAATTTGCAAAAATATGAGCCCTGCAAGAGATGTTTACATTCAATTGTTTCCAGAATACAGTATTTTTTTTTTTTTTTTTTTAATGAAACATTTCATAACGAAATAACAAAAAAAGAGTAGTTAGTGAATTCATTGTGGGAAATTTTCATCTAAAGAGCTATGAGGCGTACAGATGTCTATTAGCACTCAAATTGAAGCTAGCTTAATGTGCTATAAAGTAGTTTATTACGTTTATCTTCGTTGGAGTAGTAATTGTTATGATATTTCCTACAATAAATTAACAAGAGGATGATTTCTAGTTGTATAAACAAACCTTTTGGTTTATGAAAAACTATATCTTCGGAACTATTCAACCTACAGATGTCTACCAGCAATCAAATTAAAGATAGCTTAAAGTACTATAAAGTAGTTAACGTTTATTTTTGTAGTTGGTGTTTTTGTAGTTTTTTTTTAATTTTTGTAGTTATATGTGTAGTTGTTAGTGTTTTTTATAAAATTTGCATATGAATATAAAGTTTGCATATGACATTTTGTCTGAACTACTAGCAATCAATTTATTTTAACTATATCTACTGCTGCTCCTTGCTATTATTTGCCTAGGGAAGTTTTAATAGTTGTTTCCCGACGATACAGATAGTACAAAATAGGTAAACTGAACACTCCAATAATCCGAACTGGAACGAATAATATAACGATATAATTAAGAGGTGCAAAAATAAATTGCAAGCTGGCAATGGATTTTTTTCCATTATAAATTATAAATAGAATCAGAATTTGAATGAAGATTGTAATAAAAAAAAATCTGCAGTAAATAATTTAATTTTACACTGCAACCAAATTTTTATTGTTTATTATCTTGCCAAGCCGATGTCACTAGAAATAATTTCACTAATGAAATTAAAGAAAAAGTTTCTGTAGTTTGCTAATACTAACTTAAAATTTTAATTTTACTCATATCTGTTCAATTGTTAATTAGCCTCAAATATACAAATTATAATTATCAGTTATATCAATATTGATCTTAAATAACCTAACTTATATCAATCATAAATATGTTCTACCTGTTGCCGACATATTATAATTGTTTTATTTCTATTATTGAAAATATTTAAAGATAATTTTAGTTTATAGTTAATTGTATTAGGTTACAGACATACCTTTTGTAACTGCATTTAACTATGTATGTAAATTTACACAAAAACACAAACCATTTAGCTTGGAAAGTTTTGACACTTAATCCGCTCCGATGCACGTTTAACGTAATTTGAATATAAAACAGAATATTTAAATAAAACTACTATGATTTTAATTATTTGTGATGAAATTTGAATTGAAATTTCACTAGCCTTCTAAAAATAGACAGCGATAAATATTTAAAACCAGGCGAACAGCTGTTAATGGGTTTCTGTATTGCGTAATGTTGTCGAGGATCAATTATTCTCGTCCTTCCTCATAGATTTCATAAGCGTCGGGTTATGTTTAACTTAAACAAGAATCGATATTCCGGTAGCCGATAAATTAATTACTCAGTAAATTAATTAACTAACAATTGATGGAAATCCCTCGCATTGTATTGCAGGTTTATTTGTTTTTATTGTGGAAACAGCGTACCTTTGTCATGAGTTATATTTGAAATTATCAAATATTTGACTAAACATTTTCAATTATTTTATTTCAAATATTTGATTAAACAATACTAAAATAATTAAATTAAAAAGTTTGTTATATCTGAATGCATCGCAGTTAAATACAGAAGATAAATACAATTTCATATCAAATAGTTGACTAATACTTTATAAAATAAAACTGATGGATAGTATGTTAGGCTCATGAAAGTAAAATCTCAAAAAACATAATTTATTTATAGCATGAAATTCAGTACATATTTTGAAGTTATGTGCTTTCTCTAGTCCATAGCAAGATACAAAAAATCAAGGACACTGGTGGGGCAAAAATATTTCATGGTACCCTAGCAAAGCTGAGTTATTATCCTTAAAAAGATTAAGTTATGAAAAACAGTGCAAATGCTCAAACATTTACTAACACACAACATATCAAAAGCACTTTATATATAGTTAAATATTTTTAATTGGTAACCAATTTTTATTGATATCAATGTATCCCCCAAACAGTCCTGGTAAAGACGAAAGAGTCGGAGGACGCTAAGATGTTAGCGGAAGTTCTATAGTTGAAGTTCACTGAAGGTGAATCTGGTTAGGAGAAAGAGACCAAAACTAGAAGTTAGAAGGATTCCTCACGCCTGGAGTGGCGAGGATCTTCTTAATCTGGGAAGACCTGGACAGGGAGCCGAAAGAGACTGAAATGTGTGATTGGGTGCATACATGTTTTTCGAATGAACGAGAGAGGAGCTCTTCAATGAATCATGTTGGTTGAGGTCCACCAGCCGGTGAGGACCACAATTCTGCTGATTGTTAGCATGGCTGGAGGATTGTAGAACATTGAAATTAGACTTCCTGGACCCATCTCTCTATCAGAAGTGTCAGGATTATGGATACACCATCGCTAGATGCAGGAAGGAACTGACATGCATTTCCAAGAGTGTCCGAAGAGGATAGAGTTCTCCCTTAAAAACTGCAAAGAGGCAGGTAAGAAGGAGATGGAAGGTGGTACTGCGCGGGTAGTCGAGAATGTCCATTGCACCTGAAAGGGATGCTGAAGGAGTCGAAGGGAACGAAAGACAGCTAAGTGGTAACCTGGGCAATGGAGATCTTCAAAAGTTTAAACTGAATCTAAGCATAAACTGATCTTTTATAGCCCATATGTTATTAAATTTACCGTATTTTAAAAGAAGTATCCTAAATGTTTTACGCGTTGTTTATTGTTTACAAGAAATTTAGTACCAAATGCCCAAGAAACAAAACATTTCTTAAGAGGCAAGCACCAGAAATGCTTTATGTCGCGAAATACACTATGTCATAGTCTTGATTAATGATGTCTAGATTTTTTTAATGTTTAAGAAACCATGCTTTGAACCATAACAATAACCACTAAAGTTCCGCTAAGAAAAATCTAGTTTAAAAACGAGTCCAACCGGATTCTTTCAATATATAAAGTACATTATTTTTAAGTCAAACAAGTAATTTTATACTTGTAAATAAAAATTATCATTAACAATTTACGATCAGGCTCAATTAATATTTCCCAAGCAGTAATTGTAAGCTAACCTCAATCGACTAATTAACTATATTAAATTGATGTACTGATAGTTCTAATTGATATTAATTATTGTTTGTGATCAGTAACTGATTGAATCCTTGGTGTGATTGATTTAGTAGCTATTCGCAATTGAATACATCCCAACAACGGTTTTATACAAATTAATATGTATTGTGTTGCAGTGAATATTGTAAAAAGTCCACATTAAAAAGATAAAATTATAAAAATGTTTATAAATATTTGTACTTCATAGCTATCCTAAAAATATAATGAAAATTCTCCTATAGGAAACGCACTCCTAGCGAAATCCTCTCTAAGCAGACACTTTTTTAAAAAAAAAATTTTTTGTATTAATAATCTAGTCAGAAAGGTACAAATTTTAATATAGGTACATTTCAGCCTTTATTACGGAAACACCCCGATCCGGACGCGAACACCGATTTTATTCTCCACCCTAACTTTTTACTTCTATATTAGTAAATTTATAGGTTATCACTTTGACTTACCTTATGGAATATATATGGGGAAAGTATTACGGTCGTGGAAAATTTTTAAATAGGGTTTTCGACAGAAATACAGGTTTTCAAAATGGTCTGTGAATTATTCTAGCTCAAAATCGAAAAGTCTTACGCAACTGAAATTAAATATTTAAGGCAGATAAAAGCCTGGAAATTTTTTAAATTATTTATTTATTTTTATTTGCAACTGTATAAAAATATATACAACAAATTTGCTGTAGATGATATCATGATGTGATAATTATGTGGAGAATCTACGCATTAATAGAACTCCAATTCTGATATTTAATAGCACTTTTTTGATAAAATTGTGTCACTTTATAGAATCGATTCTAAAAATTCTATTTGTATAAAAAAACGGTGAGTGATACGTAACTTCACAGGTATATTCCGTTGATTTTTGAAATAATATGAAAAACATATTGATTTTTCCAAATTTACAAAGTATCAGATTTAACGACAATCTAAGCGTAATTATAAGGTTTCGTTTGTTTATTCTTCATAAACATGCAAAATATCCCTTCACGTTAGTGTCTGTTCATGTTCTACAGTACAGTAAGAAATTCAAATATAATCTATATTAAAGTAAAATTCAGATCAGATTAAAGTTAGATTTTAAGATTACTTCTTCCAAATTAAACCTATTAAATATTAATTTATAAAAACCGCAATGATTTTTATGACCTCTGATTTTAATTTTATTGTGACTTTAAATGATTGTCAAGACGTCTTATCCTTTATGGTTAGCTGATAACGAGAAATCTTATCTCGATAAAGAAACAAAAGATAAGAAATTAGAGATAGCGTTGCACGAAAATGTAAAAGTCGTATTGATTTATACATAGAAATCATTATTTTATTATTATTGCTTTCGTTTCTGTTTATTTATTTGATCTATAATCTTCATATAAAAAATTTGGTGTGTTACATGCACCAAACAAATTTCTTTTACTAACATATGTCCCACAATTTAATGAGCTTTTGTTGAAGTTAATAGTGTGGGAAGTAAAAGAGAAATTATGAATTTTATTTCTAGCGCTATAACACTCGTATTTTAAGGTTTCTCGAAATGTTAATAACATATAAAAATTTTACATTTTAAAGAATACAATAGTTCAACAAAAGGAAGCCGCCATGCAATCGGGAAAGATCGGGCCCTTTCAGCTTTTCCGGCGTATCGGATGTATCTATGATTCCTTTTTTTCTCCTTTAGATATTTAAAAAAATCTATAACATTTTTATTTGTACATTATATAATATTGCTAGCAATGAGAACTGATTATATTTTTTGAAAATTCGGCATTTAAGCCCTGTTAGAATATTTCTTCTCATTTATTCACCGAGCTTAATCGTTTGAGCAGTTGTGGATAAAATAAAAAAAAATGTGAAAAATCTATTAAGGCTTAACGGTTATTTTTAGACGATAAAAACATTAAGAAAGGAGCCTTACGATTTTTCTTAGTTAATTAAGTACCAGGGATGAACTAATTAAAGTGGATTGACCACTATGTGAAAAAGATTCTCTTTTATTTATGTTACATTTTTAATTTTGGAATTGTTTTTTTCTTATAAGTTACAAAACTGACTTATTATGGTAGTACTAAGTTCATGTCTTAAAGCTTAGGACATAGTCGCAAAGATTCCAGAGTTCAGATGTTCATGAGTTCGGTTCCCTCCTGGGTTAGGCAATATTTATTTCACAGCGGCCTCGAGAAATGTTTATTTTTCCCATTCTGGAGCTGCATCAGTCCTCAATGGAGGACTTGAACAAAAAAAAAAAAAAAAAAAAAAAAAATATACGTGTCAATAGTAAATAAGTTAATAAAAGTCAACGATATAACTAAATATACGAGACAGCCTAATGGAATACGAAGTAGGCAATACATTGATACTGAAGTAGCTAGAACTACTTAACCTGACCACCGAAATGGTTTTTAAATTTATTTGTTTACTGTGTCTTCACTGGTTGATTTATGCAAACTCATGTAACACCAGGGTAAGGCGCGTGGATAAAATACTCCAATGTCGATGTTCAGAAATTTTAGTCAGACTATTCATAAGTTGATGGGTGTTGATTCATTGACTTAAAATCGATCACATTCATTTTTTTAATCTGTTTTCTAAATTAGTAAATCTGTAATTGCATTCCTAGATAATAAAAAATACTAGGTCATTATGATTATGGCAATTTGGCCGAATGAAGTACCAAGTTTGTGCGTAAATTCTTAAAATTACATAGAGCAGGTTTAACTCAACAAAAATAAGTGCGTTCAATAAATTCTACATATGCTAGGCCAACTCAATTTAGGATTCATTGCATCTGTTCATAACACATATTGACAGAGTTGATTTTATTAACTGAATAACATCCAAACTTATTGTAGAAAAATAAAAGGACCAATCTCTGAAAATTAACTTCAATTATTTGTTTATTGACATTTTCAAATTCTATTTCATAAAAATGCATCTAGTAAATGTGATATTCGATTAAAATGGTATGGAACATACATATAGAGAAACTATCCATATGTAGCACTAACTTTTCAACATTAGAAGGTCTCGAGACCATCTTCTTTTCAGGCCTATCGCAGGATTGTCAGGAATGAAAGAAGAAGCAAGGTCAGAAACTAGTAGGTTTGGGGGTTATAATGCAAGGATTGATATCTGATTCGGAATAGATCTGTTTAATATAGAACATTAAGGTCTTTATAGATGATTTTATTTGTGACAAAGTAAGAAGCAATCCTCATGAAGGATGATACGAGAGGAATTCGAACTTAGTAACTTCAACTCTACATGTCCAGATAGGCCTCATTACAGTCATGTAAATGAGTCTTTTGAAATGGATTGGAAGTTCAGACCATTTGTCAAGTAAGTGCTGTGATTGTCAAAATCGACTTACAGTTTCCAGTCTTTTCAGTTTTGTGTGAGGATTCCAAGTTATTCTTTGGTCCAGATGTTCTCCAAAGCAGCAGATCTGTCCGACATGAGTAAGAGGAATATTATTAAAGTATACTGTATGGCAGTCCTTAGGTTTACGACGAAAGGTGATTTGATGGGATTTATTTTAATCCTCCAATGTCGACACCATTCTTCGAGGGTTGTGATAAGGATTGGAGAGCTTGGAATGCTATTAAAGGGTTATTGTTAACTGCAAGCACAGAATAAATCCACTTTCAAATTTCATATAATTCTCAATGTGCAATGTTTCCGAGAGAGCAAGTCCCCTTTCTGTTCTATTCCATTTTGTATACTTTTCATTAAATACAAAAATTTTGTTTTCGGCTGTAGTGTACCATCAAAACAAGGAATTGTATAACTACAGCTAGTCCAATCTCGAAAGGTTCTAAAATAAGAATTATTTTTTTACATTTGACGAGTAGAAAGTCGATAGTAGATTTCCGTGGTAATACAATAAGTCCGTTATTGTATATTATGAAGTACTAAATTTTTAATATTCAGTCTGTTTGAAAACTGGAAATGCTATTACGATAATTCTGATCGAAATTCTTTTTAGTTCCCACAGTGACAAGGTTGCCATGGGATTATTAACCCATGTTTCGTTCTTTCCCATGCCTAAATACTGCCATTATTGTGAAAATTAATTAATTAATTTTACCCGACTAACAACAAGGGTAAATAAAGTGCTTACGTATTTATTATAAGAGGGAATTCATCGAAAATTCACTAGTTACCTTAAACATCTATTCATGTTCGGCCTTGCTGTAAGGTCTCAGAGGATATAATTCATGATCCGACTTATATTTCCGATGCATTAAATAGAAGGGAACATATCTAATGCGAAATTTCTCTCAGTGGTAAATAAGTATAATTCATAATAATAGGCAATAACTGTCTATATTTTTTTCATCAACATAAACCGAAAAATGAAAAAAAAAAATTGTTTCCCCTGGAATATTACAGTAAGTTACTGTAACACACTCGCTGAGTGGACACTTAGCATTTCTTGTCTCAATAAAATATCAACTTTATTATTGTAAGTTGATATTAATTTACACACCTCGATTTATTTTATTTCGTAAATTATTTTATCTTCATCATATTATATTTATTGTATCCATTATTTTAAATTTATTTCTTTTGTACATATATAATAGTTATTAATATATAATTCTTTTTTAATCTTTTTTAAATCCCCCCCTCATCATGTGTGGCTATTTTATTTAATTTTCTAATACTTTAAAATTATTTTCAAAAGTAACGTATTTTTAACTGCTAATTCCCACTACTTCTCCTTAACCTCCTTTCAACAGTTCATTTTCGCTATGACTACTAATCTTAACGGTACATTTCCTATTTTGTTTATTATTACCTTTATTCTTGATTTCATTCTTATCCCTCTTTTTTCATCTTATAGTTTATACTGTATTTTATACTTCTTTTTTTTTTATCTTAATTTTTCATTTATGATTACATCATTTAATTGTTTTTTTATCCCTAATGAAGTCCTGCAACGTGGAGCGAAACGTTGGCTAAAAATAAGTAGTTTAATCACTATTTGAGTTTTTCTTTGACCGTACCCGGATTTCCTTTTATTTTAGCAAGTTTTTTTTTTTTTTTTTTTTTATTTATTGACATTTACAACTTTACATAAAATACAACAAGTAAATTTGTAGTAAGGACACAATGGGATGTTACAAACATGTAGAGAAAATACCCATTGGCAGCACTCTAAAATAGCAAATTATTTTAGAATAATTATCTTCTTTAAATAAATAAAATTTTATCCATTTTAGTTTCAAGTATATTTATACTATTAATAAGTGCTACGTTTCGACAATCTTTATTCAATTTTAGAACTAAATCATTTAAAAACTCTTCATGCAGGCTATTCTGCCCAGGTCAATCCAAGGAATTATCCTAATTAGTCGATAAATTGAATAAATATGTTTGACACTGAAATGGATAAAATTTTATTTATCAAAGTGCTAATAAGATTATAAATATAAGTATCTTTTATAAAAAAAATAAAAGTTGATAATTTTTGAATATTTATGGCCTAAAATAAATAGAATACTATGATCAAGCAGATGAAAGTTGAATATTGCCTCATAAATTCAGATACGTCACTATAAACAACTTCCCTAACTCCACTTGTAGTCTATAAAAGTTCTGATAAAATTTATCTCTGGGGAAACGACATTGTTCCATGTGAGTCCCAATACGTTGTTGCATTTTAAACTAAAACTTTTTAACTAAAAAATTATAAAATAATTTACATAATGATAATATAAACTACAGAAAAATGTTATTTACAAATAAATAAGGTTTAACAAAAACACCTACAAATTACATTGACCACTAATAAAATAAATTAACTAACTAATAATCTAAGAATAAGAAAAAAAAATGTTTTTACATAATAATAATAAACATTGCAGAAAAAAGATATTCTATTACAATACATTCTATACAAAGTTACAGTAGCTAACGGTTCTGAGACTGGAAGCTTTAATTGTTCAATGTGAACGGTTCTCCGTTTGTTTAGCTTTTGGATACTTTCAATAGTAACAACATTGTGCTCTCAAAATACTTTCTCCATAATTGGACCTTCGTAAGATTGTAACACTGTACCTCAATTAGAGCCCTGCTTATGGTACACTATAATTTTTACCGCTACTATGGTGTCGCAAACGAGTATATAAATGCGTTACACCAGTTATTTCTGAATAAAAAATTCTGAAGATAAAACTTTGAATTTGTTTAATGCTGCTTTTAAGCAAACACAACAAAGAATCTGTCGTTAGAAATATACATCACCAACAGCAAAAGTCCGGAAGCTCCTATGATTGAGATAAGAAATAACATACGACTGCTACTTAATGGAATACAGTAATGGGCCGATACTGAATAGCTTTTTATACGGCACGACCGACCATAGTCGGATAAGGGTAGTACTCCAGGCCCTGGAAGGAGTTGGAAGGTCTTTCTAAGAACCAATACTTCATTCTGTTTTTACGACCAATTGGTACCAATCCACGACAATTTCTGAAAAAGCACTTATTAAACGCTTTGGGTAATCATTAGGGGAACAAGATATGAGACTCAATTGTGTTCCATGAAAGGACAAGATATCCATCTCGGGACAAATATTAAACTTAAAGATTACAAGAATTTTTGAGTTATAGCAAGGAGTGTATAAATACTAACAAATTAAAGAAACATAGAAACATGATCTTAATTTTAATGAAGTAAAAATTTTAGACAAAGCAGGGGATTATACAATTATAAAATATTTAGAATCTATTTATATAAGAAAAAATATAAAGGACTTAGTTAACTTTAAAACTGAAACAGCAGGCATTGGCCATTATTATGTGGACATAAATGAAATCGATTTTTTTTTATTTATATCTTTATTGAAATTTACAACTGTACATAATAAGAAATCCAGTACATTTGATATAACATTATTATGACATGATATAGGCATGTAGATAAATTATCCATTGGTAGCACTCTAATAACGCTTTTACTTTAGATGGTCTCGTGGCCTTCTTTTCAAGCGCCTCTGAGGATTTTCAAGAATGGAAGAAGAAACAAGATTAGAAACTAGTAGGTTTGGGTGGTTAGAGAGTTTATAACGGAAGTAATAATATCTAGTTCGGGCCAGATCGGTTACATATGGAACATTAAGGTGTTTATATATGATTTTATTTGTGACAAAGTAAGGAACATTGAGAAATAGATTTATGAAACAATAGTAATTATTAAAGTATTAAATAACATAGAGGTACATAACATAGAGAAATATAATTAAATTAATCCTCAAAGTATTATCAATTCAGGGCTCAGTGTACTGAAATTGGGATATGTAGATGGATAGAAAATAAAAAGTACAATTTAAAAAGTAATTTATCAATAACAATAGATATCTATAATCACTTGAAATAAAAATAATCTTCAACTGTAAAAACTTTGTTAGGCAAAACATTTTTGAAAATTAGCACTAATGATAAATAAAAATATAAGCTTTTTAATAAAAAAAATTAGGACTTATATTCATTGGAATATATAGAAATGAGTGTCCATTTATTAAAATAATAAAAAGTAAGGGGGGGGGGGAAATAAATGAGAACAATAACTAAGAAATTTTGACTTTCTCTCAAAAACATTTTAAATGTGTGATTTGCCATTTTACCAATAAGGAAGAGTGTTAATCATTCAACATTTCTAATAAGTTTTTAAAAAAAAGTCTTCTAGTAGAAGATATTACTTTAAGAATGAATTTGAACTTTTTTTTAACTTACTATAATTTTTAAGAATTTAGCTACTTCCTTATAGCTGCGGACAACTCAATTTAAGTTGACAGGAGAACTAGTAATATTGGAATTAGTCATTTAATTTACAAGTAGAAACCTCGATTTCGTTACAATGAAGTGGAAATAACTCGTAAAACCTCCGGTAAATATAAACACATAGTTTAGAGAATGCAGATGACTTCCCAAGAATACCAGACAACTGGAAGAGATTGATAAGTGAGCTCTGCTAATGGCCGTATGGGCGTGTAATTACTGCCACTAACTATAATTTCCTAGCCCAGCTAATAGTTGGCAACGATATATCTTCGGGTCGTGCTCCACCGGAGCCTGCCCCAGGACGGATCCTTCTCCAAAATAATTAACACGCCTTCGAAGAAAGTTTTGGCCACAATGGGATACCTGTCAGCATTGCCAGCTTCTCATTGTATAAATAATGGGACAAAATTAAACGAGGTAGATCGTTAATGAGGATAAAATTAGAGGGAGAACATTAGGAGTAATTATTTTTTGCGAAGTCATTCCATGTCGATTCAGTTTTGGGCACTACCACCTCAGATCCTTTCAGCCCTGAAATCTTTCGGACAATAGCCAATGCTCCTGACTTTGTGACCAACAATATCCTACACCATGACATTAATATCTATCCCATTTGTATTAGAATTTTTTAAATCCAAAAATTCCATGAGAAATTCACTCATTCTTCTAATCCCAATTACATCCCAATCTAACATTACCCATCCCTGCAATCCTCCACGAAGGTTGAAACGGCAGTTGCCCAAAGAACTATTATAAATAATTATATCAGAGTCCTGGCTGACAATGGCTAGCTTCTCCACTCAAGTACTAAACTGTTAGCTCCCTCATTCATCCACCACTGGCTTTTATACCAGTGGCATTGTGGAAAGAGAAGCGCCGGGATCTTCCGGATTGCTGCCCTTTCCTTCACAAGAAGGGGGTTGAGCTTGGTTCGGGGCTCCCCAGACTGAACGTAAATACTGTAAACAGGAATGATTGTGTTTTAGATAATATTTCACTTCAAGTTAAAATTTTATTTTTGTTCTTAAGTTTTTTTTTCTCTTTTTTTAATTCTTATTTTGTTATCTTTTAACTTATATATTTGTAAATATGGTGTGAATGAGCCCTATGAATTACCATTGTCTAAAAATATTATAAAAGTATAAGAATGTAATATTATACGTTAAAAAACAAAACAAAAAACAATAGACCGTCTCAGATTAGATTAGATTAGATTTTTTATTCAGGGCGATCAACATCTAGGTTATTACACCCTTTTTACTTCATCTATCTTCTTGACTTATAGTTGAATGT